>NC_048924.1:2105846-2147081 GCF_011077185.1 Oxyura jamaicensis | reverse complement strand
TAAAAAAAAAAAAAAAAAAAAAAAAAAACGGAAAAAAAAAAAGCAGCACAATGTGTGTACACACGCAGGCAGGGCCAAACAAACCCACCAGATGTGCCACCCCCCCAGCCCCCCTCGCAGCCTCCCCGCTTTTATCAGTTTTGGCTTGGGGTTGGGGTTTTATTTTATTTTTTTACCTCCCCTCGTCCGAGGGGGTCTGTTGTTTGTAGCTTGTAGACAAAACATTCCAATAATCCGGTTTCAAAGAGAAGAGCACCCACCTTATTTAAACCATAAAGCAATTAAAGCCAGACGTCTAGCCAGATCTAGGGTCCTGTTTTGTTCGCTCCTATTCAGCCCCGCATAGCAGTGAGACAAACAGAGTTGTAAAAGTGGCATTTTTTTGGCTGCGGAAATGTACCTATGGACAGCTGTAGGGTCCTGTCGGTTTTGTGTGCCTTACAAAAGGGCAGATTTGAAACCCGGCACACACAAACCACACACGCACCCGACACACCGAGGACCTTATAGACACGCACGTATATTAAGCATACATATTTCTACCTCCGTGAGCATGGGCTCAGCCATAAGCACATCTTTACCTCTCTCCCTGGGCAGAAATACATGTGCATGTTCACCAGCGCAGGCACACAATAGCTGTATCAGTATGCGTCTGCACACACGCGCCATATGTCAAAGAATGCCGAAATTGGAGCATTTTGATGCATTAATCCGGGGAAAGGCTGGCCACGAGCTGTGCTGCTCGGTGATGGCCGGTTGCTGTTTTTTTTTCTTTTTCTTTTTTTTTTTTCTTTTTTTTTTTATTTTTTTTTAATCTTATTATTAATATTTATTTTAAACCACACTGGGGTTTTTTTCTCCACTGGAGGAGGCGAGGGCTGCGGTGGCGGAGAAATTCAATGGCTGAGCCGCACCAGCGCAGCCTCCCAGCAGGGCCAAATGGCATTTTATAACTGGTGCAACCCTGCACCGGGGGGTGAGGATACCGGGGGCCTTGCACATGAACTAAAACTGCGGCAGGATTTTAACCCAACCCAACCCACCAGCAACAAAAGAAAGCCCCGGCAGCAGCTCGGTGCAGACAAAGGGGCATCTCCTCCGCTGCCCGTCGGCTCTAATGGGACCGGAGGCTGAGCGGAGGCTGCGGCAGGGAGGAAGAGGCTGGGGAGGGAGGGGAGGGCTGGGGGAGGGAGGGAGCAGGCTGTGGTCTCACTGGAAATGAGATCCGTTTGAATGAAAGGGGGCCAAAATGAACTTCCATACATCATGTCTTTTCAACATCGCTAAACACTCCTGACAAGCCCCTCCAGAGAGCCGGGTCCGAAACTGCCTCCAAAGTCCTGTCCAAATGATGATTGGGATTTTCTCTTAATTAATAACAATAAAACGGAGAGATTTCGCTCCTCTCGCCAAGAGGAGGTGGGCGAGCGGCTTCTCGAACCTATAAGATTTCATCCTTTATTCGAGCCGGGATGAACGCAGACAGAGAAGCAAACGGGAGGGAAAATAATATTAATAATAACAATAATAAAAATGAATTGACACGAGGCAGAAAGATCCCCCCTCCTTTTTTTATTTTTTTTTGGTCCATAAATCTTCACTCTGCTAAAATGTTTTCTAACCTGACCATTTCATTGCGCTCGTTAAGGTTTTCCAAACAGACCTAGCACAAAACTGGGATTGTAAAAGGGCTTTTAGCTTCCCTTGCTCCAGGGATGGCTTCGCTGATAGACCGCGGTGCGCCTGTCCCCCGCCGGTGACAAAAATAGAGCCCTCTTTAAAAGCGAGGACACAAATCAGGGAAGGGAAAAAACCCTCCAAATGCTTAAGCAAGAAATATTAAAGAGCAATATTTTATGAGATCAGCAGAAGTAATCGCTTCCAGATTTTTTTATTTCGGAGGAACTGGGACGAGGGCGACAAACGTATCTTGCTCGCCTGATCTGGTTTTGATTAGAAAGATTAAAACGCTGCTCCACTCATTTCATTAAAGAAAGGGACCTATAACAAGTTTTTATGATTAAACATCCCTCGCTGCTCATTTTTTATACAATCTCCTGCCTCTTGTTTCTCATTCAGCAGCCTGGAAAGCGCCCAGAGAAGGAGCCATTGATAAATCCCGGCTCTAGCGCGCTGTGGGCAGCGTTTTCTCGCCTCTGCACAAGCCCCTGCATATCCAGAAAGCCCCGACCCACTTCGCCCTGGCAGGACGGTGGGGTTTGACCTTTCCACAGCCAACATCCTCCCCCCCCCCCCCCGCCCTTTTTTTTTATTATTTCCTCCCCGTGTAGGGCCAAGGGAGGGAATTCTGCCTTTTTGTCTTTTAGTCCGAAAAATCGCAGAGTGCCGCATTGCCACCACGCATTGCTTTATTCCCCTGCTCTTTCTCTCCCGCAGCTCCTCTCCACCCGAGCCTTTTTTTTTAATTTTTTTTTTTTTTTTTTTTTTCTTTTCTTTTCCTTCCTCCTGGGCAGCTCCGGCTGTCTTGCGAGGAGCAGCACTTCCAGCACTGCTCCAAGTTTTGGCAACCCATCGGTATCGCAGAAGCTCCCCCTGAGCGGATGGCAGAGAGCGGATGCCTTTGCCAGCTCCTCTATTCCCAGCATCCATATTTAGGCTTTTTACATATACTTCGATTGCCTGGGGTCATAAATTAGTACAATTAATTATCCCAATCTAAAAATTGATGGCACATATAACCCTTACCTCAGCGCCTTTTATTATGGTACTGTGAAATATAAAAGTGCTGGGGAAGGAAGCAGAAAGCTCCGCTCTCCTCTGCCTGCGGGGGATGCCCGGGTCCACCCCGCCGAGGCTGCGGCACCGGCACCGGCAAAGCCCCGGGGCTGCTCCTCTGCAGAGGGCTCTGAATAAAGACACCTCCATGATGAGACTTTTTTTTTCTTTTTTTTTTTTTTCCTTTTTTTTTTTTTTTTTTTTTCTCCGTGACGTTAGGTATATTTACATAGAGCTGCTCTACAATAGCGAACATAACAATATTACAGAACGGTTCTGAGACGAGAATAAAATACACAAATAAGTACAGCAGAAACGTTCAACACCATGACAGAACATCATTGAGCCATATTCCCTTCAGTCTCTTTTCTCTGTTTCCTCTCTTTTGTACAAAATATTCATTCACGAGCTCACGGAATTAAAAAATAAAAATACTGGATCAGTTTAACTTATGAAATAAAATACTAAAAAAAAAATAAAAATTCAAGTACTTCTTGTGTTTGTTTTCTGAGGAGGACAAAACAAAAAATGAGGAAGAAGAAAGGAAGAGAAAACAACCCCCCCCCAAACATCTTTCTTTTATTTAGTTGCATTTTAGAAAAGACTCGTGTCCCAAAACGCTTGCTGTGTTTGCCTATAATGCTAAACATTCATCCGCACATTCATAGTCAGAAACATCTCAACCCCCAAAAACAGCCTCTTTTTCTTTTTCTTTTTTTTTTCTTTTTTTTTTTTTTTTTTTTTTTTTTTTTTTCCACCCTTGATTCTCATTGACTGGACTTTGCCAACTTTATTGCTGTTCTTTATCGGTTTTTTCTTTATTCATTTTCTTCATTTTCATTCGCCTGTTCTGAAACCAGATTTTGACTTGGCGTTCAGTGAGATTAAGGACTCTGGCTACTTCGTACCTCCGGTCCCGTGTAAGGTACATATTGAATAAAAACTCTTTTTCCAGTTCCAGGGTCTGATACTTTGTGTAAGGACATCTTTTCTTCCTCGTGGAGCGCGCATGAATCCAATTTGCGACGGGATTGTCTGAGAAAGAAGATATTTTTTTTTTTTTTTTGGAAAAAAAAATCAATGTATACAGCTGCCTTTCTTCCCTCCCCCCTCCACGTCCTGGAGTGTCCATAGAAAGAAACCTGTTTAATTAGCAGATCTTACCTAAATATTTTAAGTGACCTTCAGAAGAGTTTAATCTGTTTATTTTGGAGGGGTCATTTCCTTTTCTTTTGCTGCTGTTCTCACATAAAAGTTTCAGTAAATAAAACTGTAGCAATGGGTTTAAAATAATAATTATCCACATGACTGCTACTAGCAGTAATCTAAGAACATAGTCATAAAAAGTCAAAATTCCCACCATTTCATAGGCCCATAAACTCTTTTTACAACCTCAGCTCTCCAATACTTTCCCTCGAAGCTTTCACAGACCTGGAAAGTCCAGTTTATTTTTGTAATATCTTAAGATGACACTCGAGGTGCCCCCCTGGCTCCCAGAAATAGCTTTTTCCTAGTCCTTAGGACCTCGCACAGCCCCACTCGGCTGGGCAGGGAGAGCGGTGCTCGCCTCCTTTGCTCTCTCCCCGTTTTAGAGAGCTCCCTGGCAGCCAAAAGCCAGGCGTTCGCCCCCTGATTCCATGCCTGATTTTTATCACGAGGGTGCCTGGCACCGGCCCGCGTGTAATAAATAGAGGTGTGAGATAGACAGCGAGATACAGAGCCACAAAGGTGCTCCCAGCTGCTGCCACCCAGCTCAACGCTCGAAAACCGCCTTTCGAGCCCAAAGTTAGGCCAGGAGGTGCAGCCTGCACATGGTGCACCCCGGGCCCCCCCCTGAGCCCAGCTCCAGCGGTGGTTTTGCAGCACTTTTAAGGTCCCTGCTTGCAGGCTGGAGGTGCGGGTGGTGCTGGTGGTTACCTGACCCCGCTGCTGCCCCCCCCTCCCCGTGTTCAAGGTTTCGTGGTGCTTGTTTTTTTTCCCTCCCTCTCTCACTTGGGCTGCAGAAGATGTTTCTTCAAGTGTATGGTCCAATGTCCTGAGCTCGCTGCCTTTTGCCCCCAGCTGCCTGCGCGCACTCAGCTCTTGCCTTCCCCATCCCAATTTTCCTCCTCGCTCCTTCTCCCCCCGGCCCCCCCGCCCAGGGTACCCACCTTTTCCTTTATTCCCACGTGCTGGGATATTTTAGGAACAATTGCACGGGTGCAGCTCCTCTTGATTTTTCAAACAGATAAAGAGACACCTCTGCATTTATTCAGAGAGCCTCCTTTCCCCTCCCAAACCCCCACAGCAACACGTTCACTTCCAGCCAGCAGGGAAATAGCTGCAGCTCGTCCTCCTTCTTTGAAAGTGGAAATATTTGAAAGCAAAGAAGCTTCTCCCCCTGCCTAGCCCCCTCGCACACGCACTCCCTGCCTTTCCTTTCCTTCCTTTTTTTTTTTTTTTTTTTTTTTTTTTTAATTCCCCCCAGTGGAAGGTGATGAATATTTGATCAAAGCAGCCAACAGCCCCCCTGCAAAAATAGCCTAAACAGCCCAAAACAAAGTACAGATATTCGCTCTCAGGATCTGCTAGGCGGACTCTCTCAAACCCCCAGATCTTCCTGCATATCTGGAGTTTTAGGGTCGGGCTCTCTAAGGTAATTTCATTTTATTGAGTACGGTCCTGGAAGCTGTAATGCCTCCCCGGTTGTAAACAAGAATGACTTCGACTTACTAGGGTCTAATTCGTGCTTTTCTTCTTTGTGTTTGCTGGAAGCGATGGCTTCGGACTCCGGGGAAGGAATTGTCTGCGCTGCTCTGTCTCTCAGCTCCCCGGGAGCCGCGTACATGTAGTCCGGGTAGCCGCGGCCGTCCGCGGGGCCGCATTCTGCCCTCCGCCCGGGGAAGGCGTCGGGTTTGAGGCCGTAGGGGCGGCCGCCGGGTGCGAAGGCCGGGAAGGAGACGGCCCCGGCGAGGGGCTCCAGCCAAGTCCGCATGTACCTGGGCTCGGCCCCCACGGGCGCCTGGGGGGCGTACGGGTGGTAGCCCACGGACGACTGGGAGTGCACGGGAGCCCAGGAGGTTGTAAAAACGGCCGGCTTGGGGGCGAAACTGCAGGAAGGAAAGTCAGCACAGTCCGGGACTAATCCTGAAGGTCTGGCAGCAGCCGGGTGGGAGGCAGTGGTGGGGAACCTGGAGGCCAAGAGCTCTTCGTTTTCATGGCTTATCAAGGAGTCTACATAGTAGTTGCTTATGGGGCCAGAAGCCGACATGGTTCCCCCTCTTTTACATTCATAAGATTATTGTATGAACTGTATGTGTACTTTTTATCTTCTCATAGAACAATCAGGGCAGGTAATTATTTTTTCAGCCTTTCCCAGTTTGCCATTGGCTGCCCGCCCTCACGTGATTGTATTTACCCAAAAATATAGCGTGGATCAATCCGCAGGTCTTTTTTTAATAGCGCCTATGCGACCTGGCTTTTGCTAAAAGCGCTGGAAATAACGCGGAGCGGGGGAGGCGGGAGGCGGCTCCGCGGGGGCCGGGGGCTGCCCTGCCCGAGCCGGGCACGGCGACCCCAGGGCTGAGGAAGGTGGAAGGTAACCGGGGAAGGTAGCGCAGGAACTATTTCTTGACGTAATTTGTCTCTGTCCTTCGATTCTGCAGCTCCCAGGCTAGGCTGGCTACGTGAAAATTGAATATCTCGGGTGGCGAGGGGAGCGGGGCGAAGTGGTCTTAGAGTTGGGCTCCCCACCGCACTTCGCCAAAGGACCGTGGGGGGAGAGGCTTCTAGGCACAAACGGAGCTTTTGTCATCCTTTTTTTTTTTTTTTTTTTTTTTTTTTTTTTTTTTTCAGCGATGTCTAAACCGTCAGCCCTCCTAACAGCTGAGAAATCTGGGGGGCAAAGGCACATCCATTCCTGCTTTGCAAAATAAGTGTCTTCCGGAGGAAAACCAAAATGTATAGATGTGAGGAGCACCTTTGAAAAGAGGAAGGGAAAATAATAACACCACCAACACTTAAAAAAAAAAAAAAAAAAAAAAAAAAAAAAGGAAAGAGCTTTTGCAGTGAAAGGCTGCATTATTCGGCAAGTAGTCGTGGATGTTTTTATGTCCTTCAATAAAATTTTTACGAGGATCATTTGATTGTTCATAAATGTGTCGTTCATTAAATAAAACTGTAAGACTGACTTTCAGCTATAAGGCGTAGCTCAGGATGGGAACGCTTTTGCGTATTAGGAGCGAGCAACAATGTGTGGTTGGCACACGATTGTTCTTATTTTTGTTTTTTTTTTTTAAACGCGTGGAAACTTTTCTTTTTGCACCAAATCGATTGAAGAAGTTGGGAGCGTTAAAAAATCCGTGATACTCTGCCTGCATTTTGAGAGAATAACCTTTCCTTTGTAAGGAAAGACAGGTAGGTAAATAGCTCACGCCCATTGGAGTCTGAAAGAATGGAGTTAGGCGATTTCTCTGGAAAGAAAGAAAGAAAGAAAAAGATACCTAACCAAAAATAACCTCTCTCTCTCTCTCTTTTTTTTTTTTTTTTTTTTCAAGAAACCAAACAAGAAAATAATAATCTGGATTGTCTAGGCTCTCCAGGGCTATTCATCACCTCGGGTTTTATAGGGCTGGGGTGACATGGTGGGGAGAGAGGGAAATGGTCAAAATTTGCAAGAACAAGAAAAAGTGTGGGCTCAGAAAACGGTGGTGGTTCCTCCTAGGGAGAGACAGGCAGGCAGGAAGGAAGGCACAGGGGGTGGGCAGTGTGTCTCCAGTGATGCAGCGTTCACCAGTGACACACACGCTGTACATTCTGTGCAGGTCCCATGAACACACATGACAGAATTGTATTTTTTTTTTTTTTTTTTTTTTTTTTCTTTTCCTTTCTTTTCCCAGCAACTTGCATGGGAAATTCGAGCATTAGGAGAAAAGGGATTAAAGCAGATCCGGGCACAAACAGGCGAGAAGGCGTGATGCTGCGAGGAGAGCCCCCAGAACCTCAAAAGTTACATGCCTCAGCTGAGCCAAGATAAAATCCTGCACCTTAATTCGAGTAAAAAGCTGCAGCAGGCTGCCCTCACAGCTGCTAGAAATAAGATTTCCCTCTCGGAAAATAGGGAAGACTTTAAAAGAAAAATATGAGGGGGGGTGATGTTTGTAAAGGGATTCGAGGTTTTCCAAATTCGAAGGGAAGAGACATCAACTCGGTCACCCACAGAATTTATTCCTCGTTCCGTTTTAAGTCCCCTGCTTTATGTGAGCCCTTAAAGGGAAATATTCCTGCAGGAGCAGAATGTCTTCTTTGGCCTTTATCGAGACCAATTTATCTGTCAATCACAACTCTCCAATGACGGTTATTTTTATGTTCACGAGAAAAAAAAATATATGGTCATCATTCTTTTATCTATTCCCATTTTTAAAATACTTACTGTGCAAGGCTGCTAATATACTGGGAGGTGACATGTGCAGGGGAAAAAGCAGCTTGGCTTTTCTACTTTGGTGGAATATTCTAAAGAAAATCCTTACAAAAGAAGGGTTGTCTGCAGACGTATATGCAGAAGGGGAGAGAGAGAAAGAAAAAGAGGCAGAGGGAGAAGGAGGGAGAGAGAAAGGGACTGAGCATGCAGAGGGAGAGAAGCACCGAAAAGCAGAGGCAACGGGGACGTTTTCCAGAGGAAAAATATGTCAGAATATACCACAGACGAACCACAAAACGAGCAGAAATTACCAAAGCAACAGAGTTATAATGAGGAGCAGCAGTTTTTGTAACCTTAAAGCAAGCAGACAAGGTCACTAAATTAGTCGTGGATGGTGCATTTTGGTGTTACACAAAGGCAAACATATCTTGCAAAATTTATTTTATTTACACGGAAACCTCCAGCACATAGAATTATTCACTCCCCATATTGTTGTGGGATCTACAAAAAAAATCATAGCTCTTGTAATACAAACCCCTTCCATTCAGAGCCTGCTCGTCTCTGAGAATTAAGCAGTACAAAGCAGAGATGGAGACACTTCACCTTAAAGCAAACTAAAGACACGGCTCAAGACAACGTTTTCTCCCCGGTTAGCTGCAGAATCCCAAAACACGATGTGAACCCACATGAAATATTCTCCTTTCACGCTTATCTCGACATGAAACCATCCCCATGGATGAATGCAAAGTTACGTGAATAAAGTCCACTCAGAGTGCAGGGCAAAGAAAGCAAGATCCTGAGATATTCTTCTTTTACGTAGTAGTGGCTCCAAGCAAACATCCACACAGAATTAAAACACGCCTTGCTATTGAATTCAGCAGCTACAAGGTTATCTCACATCTTTTATGCACGCTCCAGCTAGACTCTTATGCCTCCACAAAAGCTTCGATACTTGTTTAATGGGAGATTACCTCTTCTGAAATGATGGTGAACTATCAGATCCCTTCCAGGCAGACTAATATCTTTTTCCTCTCACCTCCCCTTTTGAATCTGCAGGGGGAAGAAACTTAATTGCATTCAGAAAAACTAACACTAGCAGTCCACAAGCTGTAGGAGCATTTTATTTTGTTTTGTTTTATTCCTGGTGGAGGAAGGAAAAAAAAATCGCTTCGCAAATTAGGACGTTACAGAAAATCAAGCCTTTGTCTGAGCACTGTCCTGGCCAGTTGACTTCTGACACCTTTTCGGAGCTAAATGCTTCTTCCCATGTTCGCCCTGCTCCCTGCAAGTGCTGTGTGTGCTCAGCCCGAGCTGCATCCCTTCCCTGCCCTGGGCTCTCCGCTTACTTCGAAATCTTTTAGTTTCGCTTTGAGAAATTCTCCCCTGATTGGAAGGAACGGAGACAAATATAATCCTAATAAAATAAAAAGACAGAAGAGGGAGGGGAAAAAAAGAAACACTGCTGGAGAGCCTGCTCACTGAAGTGACACCGCTTTCTTTGATTTTTGCATTTTTTAAAAATAATTTTATTTTATTTTTTTATTTTTTTTAGAAAACTGATGGTAGGGAAAAGGCAGCAACTGGGGGTGGGGTGGGGGGCATCCGTGCTGCAACTGCAGGCCTGAGAGCCAGCAGCAACCGCCGCCTTCCTGCAGAGAGGGGCTGCGGCTGCTGCTCCCGCCCGGGGCACCCCGAGGCCGGGACCGGAGCCGCCCGCGGGGGCAGCCCAGGGACTCCACCGGGGGGGCCAGGGACGAGCAGGCACCGCGCCCCCCTTGACAGGCAGACAAACGGAGCCTCCTCGCACACACACACAGACACGGGGAGGGGAAAAGGAGGGGAGAGAGGAGGAAAAAAAAAAAAAAAAAAAAAAAAAAAACACGCGCATTCCCCCGCTTTCCCTCGGTTCAATTAACACTGTCAAGTTCGGATTAAAAAAGAAATCGGCCTTTTCTCGCCGCTCCTTCCCCCCCGGCCCCGCTGCACACCTCCAGCCGTGCCGGAGCAGGGAAGGGAGGTGCTGGTTCATATCTCTCCATAAGCTAAACGAAAGTCAGCCTGCAGCCAGCGCCAACTTCCAGCCAGCAGCACGCCCCTGCGCCTGCCTGCATACACAGCCCCTGCTCAGGATAAAGTTCCCTTCTTTCCCCTGCTTTGTCCTTCCCCATTCCCTTCCTCTTTAGCCTGCCCAAGTTCTTTCTGTCTTTTGTTCCTTTTCTTCACCCCTCCTTTTCTTTTATTAAAAAAAAAAAAAAGAGAGAGAGAGAGAGAGAAGAAACTGTACACAATAGATTGCACGAATGTAAAGCAGACTCTCTGAAGAGGCTGCAAAATATTTCTTGATCCCCCAGATGCCTCTATTTATTCCAGGATTGTCTCTTAAAGTAAATAAATATGGAGAAAGATTAATTTCAGGCCAGATACCATCCACGGTTCTTGCAGCAGCGCGATTGCAGCCTATAGGCTTTGCCTCTTCCCCTGCTAAATTCTTTGGCTGCTCGAAAATCATATTTAATCAGGGCTTCTTACAAGTTATCATACAGGGAAAGCTCCCCAGGACAACAACTGACCGATGGAACTTGCACGCACAGCGCCCTATATCAACTTGGAAACTTCAACCTAACCCAATATGGGAGCCATAGCTAAGGCAAATAAAATCAGCGTTCAGTTAAAAGGACACTGCAGGAGTTTTTTACCTGCTTAAGTGCTTTCTCTTCCTCCCCCCCCGACCCCCCCCTCCCCTGTTTGTTGCTAAGAATTCCTGTCTCTCCAGTGTTGGAGGTACGGGTAATAGACAATAAATTCCGAGGTGCAATTAAAGCTCAGAACAATTTCTTTAAGTGTGTTATGGTGTCCTTTTCCAAAATTTCAGGTCTCCACCAGACGAAGCCTACTGCAGATGTTCACAAACAGCAGCTTGTCTGCAGCAGCCGGGGAGGGCACGAAACGAAGCCCCACGCCACGCTGAGGCATACCAGGTTAGCTCGGTTTTGGGTGTGATATGAAATGCAGGTCAAGAGAAGGGGAAAAAAATTTCCCAGAGAAGTAAATTAAAAGAAGAGCAAGAAAACAAGCCTGAACCCAGAGAGGCGAACTGTATACTGCCTGAAGAAACATATTTCTATACTTCTCCCTTTACATTTATTATGTTTCTGTCAGACACCCTGTAATTAGCATAGATAACTATAGTTGCAAGCTCCAAGTTGTGTCTGCAAATTCTATTGTTTGGCTGCTACAGTTGCACACCAGCGAGCTTGAAAGCGAGCACAAGGTGTTAGGAAGAGACTGGTGCCCTCAAATAAGACAATAACCCCACAAAATGCATGGGGGGGTGGAAGGAGGGCGGAGGGGCGAAGGGTGCTGCTTTAGGCGATGGATTCCAGCCCAAGCTGCACCGCAATATCTCTGGCCTGGTGCAAAAGTCTCCTCCAGGAGATCAGCCCAGTGCTAAACCTGTCTGCATCTGCCACAGATATGGCTTAAAAATACAGAATATTGAGGCGATGCCCCGTTCCTGCCCTCATCCACCCCTCCTTTCCAAGCAGTTTCTTGCACAGCTCCTCTGCGGAGCCCGCTGCCTCTGCAAGGACTTGGTAGATACCCCGACACCCAAAGGGAACGACCTGGTGTGGGGACATTTGCTGCCACTTACGCGGCTCCCCCCGGCAGCCCCAGTCCTTTTGCAGCCCCAGAGCGGGCACATCTCGCAGGGAGGTGCTGAGCCGTCAGCAGACTTGCTCCAAGTCCAGCGGAGCAAATATCTGTGTAAACCAGGATTGCTTGTTTGTTTTCTTTTTCTTTTCTTTTTTTTTTTTTTTTTTTTTTTTTTTTTGGGGGGGGGGGAGAAGGGAGGGAAACAAACCAAAATATACCCCACTTCCCCACTTCTTCCCCTGCTACAAAACGGGAGAGTTTATCTACGCAACCCCATCTTCCCACAGCCTCCTACTCAACTTCTCCGACCCATTGCTTTGGCTAGGAGGTATTTTGCAAAACCACCCAAAGTCATTCCTAGCAGCAAAGGATAAAGTTCATACATAGGCAATGCGCTCACACACACACGCACACACACGAGCAAAAGCCTCCAGGTTTTAAAATTACACCTGCTGGGAGAGGAGCATTATACAAAGAGACGCAAGAAAAATTATGCAATCCAGCGTATCGTAATATCTCTAATATTTTACTCTGATAACAGCATCAGAAAGTGCATGAACATTAGCAACAAAGCAAACAATATTACGTGAAGAAAGATGAAGGCGAACAGCATGGTGTCTTTTTGACTACCCATGTTTTTACATAAAAAACAGGCACATCTATACAAAATAGTTGGAGCAATAAATTCCCACCGTCCTTCTTCCTGATCTAATATCATAATTAAAAAACAGTAGGGGAGATTTTAACTTTTATTGCATTTCTGGAGTTGGGTTGCTAAACATATATTAACTTTAGATTCTTCTTTTTCTCTCCAGGGGGGTGGTCTCTCAGAAATAAAATCAATCTTAATATACAGAGAATAGATATTGTTTTGTCTTGTACATGCTGTTAGAAGAAAGGGAAAGAAATCTGCAGATAGTTAATACAGAGAAGGCAAACTCATCATACATGTAATGAATCCTCTAAATCATTCAATTATCACAGCACTAATATCAAATAATTATGGTTAAAAGTACCAGTAATCAACCTTGTCCCTGTTGAAATATTAATTTACAGTATTGTGAATGAGTTTCTTCCTTTTTTTTTTTTTTTTTTTCTTCCCTTACCCTTTTTTGAACTCGCTTATTACATTTTTCCAGCCTGGTGTAGTCCAACCTAAAATAATGATGAAAAAAGCCGTACTCCATGCAACATTGCTTTGAACCAAAATCAACAACTATTCCGTCTTTTTCACACTTAAAACACAGCATATTTAACACAGCAAACAAAGAAAAGCGACATGTTTTCAAACCGATGCTTGAACATACACATTTCCTTGATCGCACGTGATTTTATTCTGGAGACTTTGTCTCAATCTGGGTTATAACATTCAGACCAAGCGCTTGTCCTGTGGAGCAAGGACATTGCTATTTTTGCAATCGAAATATACTGCTTGTATAGAAACTTCGTCCTGAGGCTCACAAAAAAACAAGTCAAACGAGGGGAAACCCCTGAAATACCGCAATCCGCTAGCAAAAAATCCAAAACACACCATTCCCGCCGGATCTGAACCTGCTTTGGGAAAACCTGATAGCCTGCCATTTTGCTAACCCACAAAAGTCAAATATAGAGAGTTTAATACTTTTTTTTTTTTTTTTCCTTTTTTTTTTTTTTTTTTTCCTCCGCGCCAACCTGCGCCTTTGCACTCGAGGACCACCACACGCTGGGCTCGGGATGCCCTGGCTAACACAACACACAAGTATCTGCAAACCCTTGCTCACTCTTTACTCCATGCCCTCCGCACATTCACTTTTCCTTCTTGCCATCTCACAAACATCACTAAGCCCACGCATTGCACGGTGTTCTTTACGTGCGAGCTCGGCTGAATTTTCTTTGCTTTGCTTTTATTTTTCCCTCCCCTTATCACTCTTTTACTTTATTATTATTATTATTATTTTATTTTATTTTTTCGCATTGAAACACCGACACGCAGATATAACTTTCCCAACTTTTACAGTGCATTTTTCTGCGGGAGAAGGGGGAAAAATAAGCCTTTCGCAAGAGAAAGACTGCTCATATAACACAGACGTCTGATTTTCTTAATCAACAGTTACTTAGCTTTTATATGTATCCTTACTGGAAAGTAATTCATAATCCAGGCTGAAGCAGCCGCGACATAGGAACCGTGTTCTTGCAAGTGAAACCCCACACCCTGGTTACAGCATGTAAAATGCCCATTAAATTTTATATCTTATGCTTTTGCTGTGATGTAGACAGAGCGCAGGACAAGTTGGGAACCCAGTTTCTGCTTTGTTCTTCAATGCACCTTCACGAAACATAATCCGCCGCAACTTCTCTGCTTTAATAGCGAGAAGGCTGAGCAGAAGATGGCAACAGGAGCTCTCCCAACACGAGCAGCCCCCCAGACCCCCTCACCGGCACCCCCATGCCAGATCTCCCAAACCCCCCAAAACCCCATCACCTTTCCAATTCTCGGGGATGACCGAGCGGGAAGCCACCACCTTTTAAATTTATTGATTTCTTGTGGCACGGGGGGACTGGGGGGGGGGGGGGGGGGAAGGATTTTTATTTTCCCACCCCCTTTTTAATGAAAGAGAGCGCTGCTAGCCCGCGGTGTGCCATGAGACGAGGCTCCACTCGTCCCGAACTTAATAATTTTGGTAGGAAAAGCCGCCTCCTTTGTCCGCCTCACTTCTCCGCGGAGCAGAAACAATAGCGCGGAGGGTAGGAAAAAGAAAAAAAGGGGGGGGGAGGAAAAGAATAGGGGCGGAGGGGGGGACAGAAAATCATCTCCCTATCTCTGGGCGGCGGCGGGGAGGGGGGGTGACGGGCATGGGGGAGGGTGGCGGCGGCGGGGGGACCTGGCCGTGCTTTGCTGCCCCCCCTTTTCCCCCGCACCCCCCTGGCCCCGGTTGCCAGCACCTTGGTGGGTTTGAGGGGTTTTGGGGGGATTTTTGCTCGCCGGCGCTCGCTGCAAGTTGCGCGGGGCGCAGGGCGCTGCCGGGCGGCCCCCGCGCAGGCAGCGCCCCGGGGCGCGCACGGCGGAGCTGCGTGTGGCTAGCGGAAACGGCTGCCCTTGATGAAGACTAACTGACGTAATTAAGGCAGTTTCTTGTTGCCGAGCTAAAAGCCAATCCCAACAACATGAAACTACCTAAACCACAGATCAGCTGCATGAAAGGGGCGGAAGATCCACTCATTTCTGTCAGAGAGGAGGGAAGGGAAAAAAAAAAAATAGACAGAGAGAGACAGGGGGAGAAGCGAAGAGAGAAAGGAAGATAGATAGATAGAAAGAAAATCGCCCCCTTTGTTGCTTTTCTCGGTTCACCCCCCTCCCCTTTCTCCCCGAAATTGGCATTCCAGCATTGCAACATGCTAAACAGTCTCCGCCAGAAAACGCTTTGGGGAAAAAAAGGGGGAAATCAGAAAAAAAAAAAAAAAAAAAAAAAAAACACGAAGCGGCATCTTTAATCTCTTCATTAAATCCTTTTTAATAGACGCTACATGGACTGCTCTTCGCACTGTCTGCGATTGAAGCGTTTAACAGGATAGCTCTAAAATCTTGACTTATTGCACGCTGCGCTATCTTTCATTGCCAATGTGGCTGCATCCTGACATTATCCCTTTTAAATTGCATAGATAACTCCTGCTGCAAGCGAAAAAGGCTTCACTAAGAGCACTCCACAGACATCCAAACTGCCACCAAAAAAAAAAAAAAAAAAAAAAAAAATCTCATGCCTACACTGTCCTTAGCCATCCTCCTTAGAAAGACACTGCAGTCATCTCTGAAATATATAGGCATCTCTGCACGCACCGAGGCAACATATGCTTTCCAGGTCCTTCAGCCATCCTCCAGCCCCCAAAAATCCTAATAATCCGAGAATTCACACCTATAGACAAGCCTCTATCTTTCACTGAGCCAACTTCATACAAGTAAGTTTCGAGGGAGGAGGTGGGTGGGGGGGGGGTAGGGAAAAATGGAAATATATGCGTAATCGTTCCTCAACCATGCATTTTCTCGCTGAAAATTAGCTGTCAGATGCATAGAAACCTCTCGCAGGGAGAAAAAAATCCTCCAAGAAACCCGAACCTAACACACGTCCGTAAGACTGCAGCTTCAAAGTGTAGTTCAGCTCGGCTCTGCCGTTTACCTTGGTACAGAGGAAAATATATCCACTTGTGCTTCACACATGCAGCCAGCCAAGAAATCGTCTCTCTTACCTTGCTACTCCTTCCACTTGACATCCCATGTTCTGTTTTATTTAAGTGTATTCCCTTTAATAGTGATTCTTCCTTGGACCACATAAGGAGCGTGTCTTCCCTTAAAAAGACCCAAAGCAATGAGTAGTGTGCATCCAAAGATTGCTGTTTCAGCTCTGCCTTCCTTCCCTCCTCCACAGTCACCTTTAAATGCATCTTTTACTGCTGCAGCACATTATATTTGCAGATCATAAAATCCACCTCCAGCGCTTACCAAGACTGTCCTGACATTACTGTTTTATGACCTTGACTTATTGTGGTCACCTGGATAATATTTAAATCAACGTTATGGTCTCTCACTTATATTAAACCCGCTAGGATACTCTCCTGAAAGCCTTAAAAGGATGAGTCCTCAGGAAAAAACCTACATAGGGGGGAAAAAGTGTTTCTAAAAATAAAAAATAATAAAAAACACTTTAAAAAGCCCACTTGTACACGATTCTATGAAATTTATTTTGCTCCATAAAGGAAGATACATGCAAAGTATAACACATACAGAATATATTTAAATAACACAGCCACGAGAAATGGACTTTTTCATAATAGGATACCAATACTGCTTTATTTTTTAATATTTTTTTTTGTCTTAAATATATGGTAGATAGTATCACTTCATTGGAAGAAACTGCATAACTACAGGATGTGAGCATGTTCCCACTGCAACTTTAATTTACAGACACTTATATGAAATCCATCTTTTAGTCATTTTTATTATACAATAGGCAGACTACACTAGAATATGAAAAGCAAACTTTTAGACGCATCTATTATCCTAAACATAAAATGCATAGAGAAAGGTCCTTCTGTTTTGTGCTGCACGTAAATAACTTAAACATTTTATAAGGTGGTTTTTAGCAACCATCTCCTTCTTTATTTTACATAGAAACACGGATGCAATATATATCCTCATGCTCATACCGCTGCATCTTCTCTCTACAAACTGTAAATACCCAAATGACTTGAGGTCCTTTAATTTTGCATACGCATTGCATTTATACCCAGGAGAGAAAAAAAATAAAAATAAAAATAAAAACCCAAACTGCACAAGGCTTTTCCTCTCTCCCCTCTCCCTCGCCTGCATAGGGGCTGGAGCACACTCAAGTGAAATTAAAATTGGAAGTCAGTTCACGGATTCGGTTCTCTCTGTTCATTTTCTTGAGTTTCATCCTGCGGTTTTGAAACCAGATTTTGACTTGTCTGTCTGTCAGGTTAATGCTCTTACTAATCTCCAGGCGGCGCTCACGGGTCAAGTACATATTGAACAAGAATTCCTTCTCCAGCTCCAGCGTCTGGTGCTTGGTGTAAGGACACCTTTTCTTTCTTCCGCTCTTTGCTGTCAGCCAATTTCCTGTAGTGTTTTCTGCCTTTATATCCTCTGTTAAAAATAACATTGTTACATAAGTATCCGGGGAATGGGAAAGAGAACTTACCCGATTGCATCAGTTGGCGAAGCAGCTTATTTGGCAAAAAATATATATTAAAATTTATTTATTTATTTATTTATTTATTTAGTATTTTTTAAAAAAAATAATAAGAAGAAGGCAGCTCGCCTCTGGACAAAAAGGGAGATGGGTGATTTGCTTGCCTGAGGGTTTTAAGGAAGAAAGAGGAGGTTTGGAGGGATATGGGGGGGGGGGGGGGGGGGGGGGGTCAGCAATTCGGCGCCTGGGAGTAAATCGGGGGGAGCAGCGCGCACCTCCACCTCCGAGCCGCGCAGGGGGAGCGGGGCAGCGCGGAAAAACCGCACGGAGCCGCGCAAGCTTCGGCAGGGACCGAGCCCTGCCTTGGCCGGACTGCAAATGCCAGCAGTCGCACCCCAGATGAAAGAAAAAGGCACCACCGTGACTTTCGGAGTCGTCCGCAGCTCTTTTTTGCTTTCCCCAAAAAAAATAATTCGTGTGGGCTTCAGAGAGAACCGCAAAGGCTGAACCGTTTGCCTCGCCAAGGCGTGTTATTGGGGGAAGAAATCTATTTTCACTCGTCCTGAAGATCCCCCAAGTAGCCTTTCTGCCAAGTGTATTTTTATTTTTTTTTTTCGTGAGCCGGGGTTGTATGAAATAGATTTGCCTTTATGAGCTGTGTGGGTACATATAGGTAAATTCGGAGGTAATTGTAATCCCATATACACTCTCCTCACTCTACACACTCGTATACATATACACACATACACTTTGCAAAGGCAAACGTATTTCACACGTACATAAATAAACACAGCAAATACTTGGGCTTTGAATTTGGTCATGAGAAAATCCTGGCACCAGCAGTCGGCCAATATTTATGTCTAAACTGTAAGAAAGAGCAAAGCGTATCCTGCGTTTGCAACAACGTCCTCCGCACTGCAAGAATGCCAGTTTCGGGAAATTCGCTTACTAGAAATAAAAACTTTATTTGGCCAAATGCACCTTCAAAATCTGCTTGTGTGACATGGAACCACTTTCGCATTTGCAGAAATCCTTTTATGTTACCAAGCCCTGGAAATCCCCTTTGAAACAGTATCTTCCCCCAAATGCTTAAATTACATTAGAAAGATCTCTTACCTTCTGCACGAATAAAAAACCTGGTTCAACATTAACGAAAACTTAAGCTATAGCAGATTTTAAAATGAAACAACAGCAGCAGAAGCAAACAAAATCTGCCCCAAATTGGATCCGACCATTTAAAAAAGCTGCAACCGACACGGAATAGCTTTTAAAACGCAAATATCTGGGAAATCACATCTTGCTCCACGCACCCATTTTAAGTTTAACATCTGAACCGAAAGAAAACCTTCATCTTAATTTCTTAATTTCTTTATTTCCGCCCCAATTACAAATCAAAACCAATATAATCTTGCTTTCAGGTTAACTCCCACCAAATCCTGTCTTGGCATGGACGTTGCAGGCGCTTTGTGCAGATAAGTTTGCAGGGGTTTTGATAACCTTGACTTTGCGTTTTTGTGTAATTGTAGCTCAACTGCCAGATAATATCATTTCCCTTTGGATGCCGAATGCTTAAAAAGGGGGGTGAAAAACGGTGGTTCTGGGTTCTGCTTTTAAAAAGGCCAATTTTGGAGGGGGAAACGCCAGAAGATGGGTTCTGCTGGTGCCACAGAGCCCAGGCATGTGTGCATGGGGCACACACAACCCACATGCATGCAGCCCTGCATGCACATAGAGCACTGCACACCCCAGACATCATCCTGCTGCCTGAACCCTAATTATAGCACAGATCCTAACACACGGCGGATATTTTCATCCACATACCACAGGCAAACCATGCAAGCCGTTGCTTAGATCTGAGCAGTATTTTCTACCAAGAATTCTGCTCCAACTTCTTAAGGAAATTCAATCCTTCCATTCACATGATCGCCACTTATTGACCTGAAAGAAGCCCCTGAATCCACCTAGCTTCGAATCAGGACAGGAACAGACCCGCATATTCAAATACACATAGATTTCCACGCATATGCAATCTCTACAGTGAAAATAAAATGTGGTCAATGAAAGCCTCTTTTCAGACAATCCCAAAGTTAAAACATCTGCTCAACACACAGAAACATTTTTCCCTTCGCAAACAAGACCTCAATTCGCCAGGAAAAAAAAAAAAAAAAAAAAAATCTTTTTCCTCTCTGAGTCTCAACGAGCTTCTCAGCAATGAAATGAGCCACAGTGCACAACTCCAGCCTGAGATATTTGTAACTGCAAATTAGACTCCATGCATTTTTTTTCTTTTTCACCCCTTTCTCGAGATTTAACACTGAGCAAAGCCTAAGAAGACAAATTCACTTAGCATACGGAAATAAAGCATTTGCATAGAAAGCGATATGAAGGGAAGGGGAAAAAACAGGGTTCATCTGCCTTAAAAAACACAAAACCCCCCAAAGAACCCCTCCCCCAAACAAAACCCAAGTCACTGCGATATCAGAGTCTTTGCAAAGCCACCTAATCTCAACACATTCTGCAGCGTTGATTGCAAGGACATTTTTTTTTTTCCATAAGTACATGCACAGCAATTTTTCTCCATATAACCAGCAAGAGGACGACTTTTCAAATAGCTGACTGCTCTCTCTTTTTTTTTCTTTCCCTCAGCTCTAATACATACATTTTTAAGTTAACGTTTCTAGTAAGAATATATATATATATATATATATCAAAAGTCAGCAACAATAAGCAATATTATTATGCCAATCTCTGGAGGAGAAGTTGGCAGGATAGAGAGCACATTACTGCATATTCGTATTACTGTTCTTATTAGCTATGGATGATTACTAATTGCTGAAATTAACTACTGATAATGAATGATTCCCTTACCTTTTGCTTCATTGTCAGAATTGTCAGTGCTGGTGTCAGTGTTTTTATTCAGGTCTTTCTCTGCTTCCGAAGGACTTATTTTGGGTGCTGGGGCGCTTTTTTCTGTTTTAATTTCGTTCGTGGATGTGTTCTGAGTATTATCTGTTTTTGTGTTTTCGGGGAAACTCACTTTAGCCACCGGGGGCGGCGGAGGAGGTGGAGGAGGTGGTGGTGCTGGTTCCAGATGCTCATTCCTTGGGTTCAGGCTCGCCCTGGATTCAAAACTTGCCTCAAACTCATTTGGATTGCTGCAGTTTGACGTCTTCTCCATGGAGGGGTAACCTTGGCTTGCTCGGTAGTAGCTAGGAACGGGGACTTCATGGTCATTTAGGCAAGACTCAGGCATTTGGTTGGGGTAGAGGGCTGTCTCTGTGGCATTTTTAGCTCTTTTATCAGCGTTATACATACAGCAAACATTCTCTTCCTTGACATTGGTTGGGAAGGAGCAGGATGGGAGCTGTCTTGCAACAGGTTGCTCGATCCTGTACGTATTTTTGGGGTCACACCAAGTGTCTAGCTGAGAAAGGTAAGATGGATAGGTGCTGAGAGACAAGGTAGCGCTATTCACCTCGTCCCTTTTGGAAAGAGACGGGATAATTCCACAGTTCCTCATGACTCCGCAGCTGAAATCGCTCCCAGGCTGCATGTACATCCCTTGGCTGGAGGAATAATTCTCCCCTCTACAGGTACCGGCCAACGAGTCCATCAAAAACGAGTTAGAAGTCACATTGTTGGGACATGACATTTTCAGAGAGGGTTTTTAAGGAGGAATACTCCAGCCAGGGGCTGACATCTTTTTTTTAGGGGGAAAAAATATCAAGCACCATAATTATCCACGCATCGGTCCCCCCCCCACCCCCCCCACGTGATGCCCAGGCCAATGAGGATTGAAAATGGCCTTGATGATTCAGACGGGGCCGACGTCACGGGGGTCAAGTTGTCGGGACCGGGAGCGGCACCGTGGAGCAACAGCGACATCTGCCAGCACCGGGCCGGGACCTTCACGTTGAACAAAGGCAGAGCCCCGCCGCCCCCGCTCCCCTCCCGCCAGTTTGTTTACCAACGGAGCCACGCGTGGAAAGGGGCGAAGGAGGAAAAAAAATCGCGGGAGACCCCCCTTTTTCAAAAAAAAAAAAAAAAATCGGAGGAAGATTTTTTGGGAAAAAAAAAAGACTGATTAAAAAAATTGCGGAGGAAGGGGGGCAGAGGGTGAAAAAAATGTATTTATATTTATTTTAATCTCAGCTCCCCCACTCTCCTTTTGCCCTGTCTCCGTGCCTCCTCGGAGTTGCCTTTTTGCACCCCAAAACCGATGGTGATTTTTAATTGTTGCTTCCCAACCAGAGGACACCCCCCCCGGGCTTCCTCCACTCGGCTGCTCCGTCCCCCCCCCCCCGCCTCGGGCACGGGCGAGCTCCCCTGGGCTCAGCCGGCTGCTGAGCTGCTTCTATTTCTTGCTCTTTTAATTCTAATTAAAATTATTTTGGGGTCGGGAGTGGGGGGCTGGAAAGGCTTTGGGGGTGCGGTGGGGTGATGCGCTCGGAACCGCTTTGCTTTGGCTGCTTCGACGGAGATGTGGGAAGAGAGGGGGAAAATTGGGGGGAATAATTCAGAGAGCTGCTTGCTGCCCTTCAGCCAGGCATTTCCCCGAAATCTCGAAGCCCAGGCTCCTTAAGCAGGTTGGATTTTTCCCAAGCAGTTTTTTTTTTTTTTTTTTTTTTTTTTTTTTTTTTTTTGTGAAGAAAAAGACAATAAAAGCCTAGGTTGCCTTTCTTATTTCCCCATTTTCCCGCAGTAAAGCAGCTTTGCCTTTCCTCAGCCTGCAAAGACAGCTTTTTTTAATTATCCACTTTCATTCCGAACTGTCTTAAGTTTCTGGGCTAAAATGGCATGTGTGGTGTCGTGCACAAAAATTCCTCGTGGAGGGGAAAAGGGGGTCGAATTTGCTCAAAGGGAGCGACTTTTCAGATGGTGAACTGCACGAGTGCGGTGCTGTGGTGGGTTTCTCCCCTCCTGTCTGTATGTCTGTCTCTCCGTCTGCTCCCTCTTTCTCTCTGTGTCTCTTAAGGAAATAAGAAGTGAGGGAGAAAAAAAACAACAACCTGGGACTCACTAAATATGGTGCAGAAGAATTGGCAAAATGAAACTTTCCCGTTTTGCTAGGATTTTATTATCATTATTATTATTATTCTTTCTGGGGAGATTACACGAGGAAAGTTACTTTTCGCTCCAATATTTCCCTTCTTCTCTTTTGTGGCGAAATTCGCTGCGATGGGAGCTCAAGTTGTTGTTTACTTTTAAATTGCACCATCACCGAGCAAGATTTGATGCCTTAAATGCGACGGAATTGAAACCTTCGTGGTTATTGTGATCTCCACCGCCCCCCCTATTTATTGGGTGTTTTCTAGATCGTGTAGCCATTAAACTCTATAGTTTTTTCATAATTTTCCCGGCATGTTGCAGTTCTGGCGGGTGAGCTCTGATTCTAGGTGAAGCGGCGGGTTAGGGCAATCGCGAATAAATAAATAAAAAGTGAGATAGCCCGGAATTTCAAGATCATTACGATTAGAAAGACACGGGTTCAGAGTCACTTTCAAGGGAAACAAAAAGAAAACGCCACCTTTCATAAGAAAAGAAAAAAAAAAAAAAGAAGAAGAAGAAAAAGGAAAAGAGAAAAAGAAATGAAAAGTGGAAAAAAATGAAAAGAGAAAGGGAGAAAAATCGTGGAAAAAAAAAAAAGTACATTGTATCACAGAAAGTGGAACTTGACCGTTTGGGGTGATTTGTAACGGTTTAGAGTGAAGTCCTACTTAAATATTCTCACGTCTGCAAACCTGTTTTCCCAAAGATTTTCAAAAGCAGGGCTGTAAAATTCCCCTCGACTTAACTTTCAAGAGACTTGCGGGTCTTCTCTCCGCATCAAGTGGGACAAGTTTAAATATCTTAGGCCGAGAAAGCCTAAAAGTGCATAATACTATTTCGTATGCCCTCTTCTCCAGCATAGTAAAAGCTTTCGTAGGCTTCAGACGCCATTTGGTTCCCCTGGAAAGCTATTTGCGACTTTATTGCCTCTATTTGTGTTATCTGCATAGGTCTTTTTAAAACAGTTTGATAGAAATCGTTCAATTTTATGATATCCAACGAAAATTCCACATAATATTTATAAGCAAAGAATAAAACTTTAGTATGGGAGCCAATATTTTCTCATTTATAGGTGATGAAATTAAAGACCAATGCAATTTTGCATTATATTGCTTTTTTCCCCCGGTTTGATTTTTTTCCCTCTTCTACTTTATTTTTGCAGCTGATGTGGCTAGCCAATAATTTATGCTGCTCAGTCAAACAGTTACACATGTGCATTTTTAGGGACACCAAAATTTGACCTCATAGTTTCCTGTATTGTCTGCCTAAAGATTAAATATGTTTTCCTGATTTTTTCGCCGTGTATTCTGGTGTGCTTTTGTCGAAGGAGATATTAACGAGTTGCACGGAGCACATCAGAGGGAAACGTGACATTAAATAATTCGAATTTGCTTCTCCACAGAGCCAGGAGCTTCACAATAGCATCTCGAGCAAACCTCCCTATCCAGGTTGCTGGAGAGAGAAAACTGTGGTGGAAATCTCATCTTTTATGAATGTGTAAATGTTGGGAGTATAAAATAAAGATTTACACCGTCCACAGGCGTTTTGTTTACCAGTTTTTGCCAGCACAAGCTACTAATGCAAATGTTGGGGAAGGGTTGGAAGGCTCTTCCGCAAGTTGCTCATCAGCATCTTCGGGAGCAAAGGGGGCCGAGTAAATATACAATCAGATTGTTCATAAAAATATTACACGAGCATATTTCACGACTTGACCGTGATGGTTTTTTGGCCATGGAAAAAGAAAGTTGACGTTAGCAAGCAGCACAGAAGCGTCTCCAGGAGACCGAATATTGTTTAAAGTTAAAAATAATTAGAAGTATGATAAACATGGGTCATTAATGGAAAGAGAAATAAAATTCATCAGCCTAAGTGGAACCCCCGTTGGGAAAAATGCTTTACTCTAATTACAGAAAATAAATACGAACAAATGCTATTAAAACTTAAAAGGAGAGAGTCTACCCGTGGTAAGGACTTTAATAACCTACTTTGAATTTTACACACTTTTCGGGGAACAATATCCACGCTCGACGGCCGCGCACCCGGGCTGCCAGCCCGGTGCTTTTCCTCGAAAGCTCGGGGCTGCGAGCGGGTCCCGGAGCAACCCCGGCCTTTCCCTCCTTCCCCATCCCACTGAGCACCCCAAAGTGGGGTTTGCCCCCCTTGTTCCCGGCTCTGAAGGGAGGATGCGCGGAGCGGGCGGCCCCCGGGTCCTCCCATTGTCCCCAGCGCCGCAGACGGAGCAATTGCCCTAAAACGTCCCCAAAGCAGCGCCCGGCAGCCCGGGGAAGCCAGGCAGGGACGAGGGGAGCAGGGGGGAGCAAAAATGACAGCAAAGCCCCTCTTGTGCCCGGGAGTACATAAACGTGTACAATTGCCAAGACAAAGAATCTCTCAGACTTCCACCTAATATTTTACCTGTCCTCTTCTCAATCTAATTATTTAACCGTGAGTTATGTGGAGAAAGTACTTCTTATGCCCATTGTATTTTTTACCAAGTTTTCTTACGTTTTTATTACAAACATTCATTTTCGCTTCGAGGAAGTATTTGGTAGCAACACTTTAATGATTACCTTAAATTTGTATTTCTGCCCGGTATTATGCCCCATGTTGTAGCGGAAATAATTCTGATTTATGACAAAGTACACTGGAGTACAATAACAGCGATGCAAAAATAAAACCCACGCCTTTATATGTTGGCTTAGAAACTGTAAACTATCACCACAAGAAATCTATCAAACTTTACAATCCCTCTTACCCTGCTTCCTTCTTTCTGAGTAACTTAAGTCAAAGAATTATGGAATGATATTATGTTCCTTGAGGTGGTATTGAAAACCGCGTTCGAGATTTTCTGCCCCCAACATAGCAGGCTGCAGGCACCCAAATACTGGTCTGGGTCCGGACCCCTTCCCCTGCCTTTGATCATGAGGACAAAATTTGGAAAGTGTAATTCATCTATAAGAAAGAGCGGCGAGGGTGACAGAGCGCAATAATGTGACACGGGGATTTTGGAAAAGTTTATTCAGTGCTCAAGTGTTTCCTTTAATTTTCCAACCGCATTAACAAACTTAAATATTGCCCCCCAAAAAGGGGGAATTGTTTCTCGCAGAGGTGGGGAGGTCCGTGTGGGAGCTCTAAAAATGTGGATTATTGCACGTTTCGAAAATTAAAGGTGTTTTTGTCTGGGCAAGGCTCGCGGCCGCGCTGCGGTTTATAAGCTGAAAAAAACCGAAGCGTTTGATGGAAATGTGGAGCAGCTCGGGATTTCGGAGAGCCCCTTTTATAAAGTTAAAAAGCGAAGTTGAAAGAGGCGAAGAGTAACGATGAAAGGTAAAAATTGAAAACAATGAAGGACGTGCTAAAATGTGACTCTGCTGCTCTGAAAGTTAACAGCAAACCTCAAAGAACTCCTATTTTACCCATATGACGATAGGAAAATGATTTCTTTCAAACTTTGTTAAAACGCTGATAATTTAACAGGCTTCTTAAGGCGTGTTTGAAGCGGCAACTCCGGTCTGCTGAGCGCTTCAAAATAAACATTATTGTTTCAATTACAATTTTAACAGAATACGGAGAGCACCACGAGGACGGACTGTTAACACTCCCGTTTCTCGTCGAAAAACAAAAAGAAGCAATTGGAAGAAAAATCTGAATAAAGACAAATTTCACACCTATAGCATTGGAATAACCTGCGGATAATGGAGCCACAGCCCGAACGCTTTGTTTTGCACGATTTGCCTAGAATTTGAGGCTCTCCACCTTCCAAACGCAGATACCGCCGCAGAGGTCGAGACTGCTGAGAAACATCTGTGCGGAGAGAGAATTTTATTTCAAAATCCCCGGAATCCTCATTTATTTTATTTTCTAATTTTTATTTTCTTGTACCTGAAGTCCTCAGCCTAGAAGATAATCTCGAATATCTTCTGCTTTCTTAATCACACGCTGGCTGCAAAGCCCAGCGTGTGACACAGAGTTTCGGCTATTTTAGCCGTCATTTGTACAGTCACATACGGTTTATATCAAACACATCTTTAAAGCAGAGGACTGCAGATTTGCTTAAGCGTGTATCACTTAATTCAAAGAAAGGGATTAGGCCGCTTTTTAACAATTAAAACGAATGAATTTACTTTGCTACTTGTAGCACATAAACAATTGTAATGTTTACATTAAGTCTTCCCCCTTTTTTTTCGAAAATGAATAAAGTTTTTTATGGGCTCCATCAGCAATATGCTTCAGCCTAATTCCTCAACTCCAGATAAAAAAAGGCTTATGAGGTTGCAAACCACATTCTCGTGGTTTCATGTTGTAATTTAGAAGTTATCAAAAGCAGAGGAACGTGCTTCAATCTAACATATGCTGTGCATCCGCATATTCCCCAACTTTATGAAAGGCGTAGAAGCAAGGCCTTAATGAGCCGCCATTTTGGGGCAAAATAATATAATTCATCATTTCATATTTTTCCCGGAGAGCAGAGGAGCAATGCAGCCCTGCAGCCCCCACTTCCTCCCAGTGCCCTATTTTTTTTTGGGGGGGTACTGATTTTTTTCTGTGGGGGTTGGGGGGGTGGGGGGGAACTGAAGCACAACTTTGCTAACGCTTTGCTTCAAATCCGCAATTCCTTCCCCAAAGTTTCATTCCTCGCTCCCCCCCCCTCCCCCCCCCCCTCGCCGCCCCCTCCCTCCTTTGCTTGCCGGTGGCTCTCCCATATTTCAGCAGCAAACTCGCCGCCTGTCCCCCCCCGGCAGAGCGGTGCTTCAGGAGAACCGATTTAATCGCCTCTCGCCGAGGTTATGGGCCACGAGGGTCCCTGGCAGAGGGCTCCGGGACTTGGGGCGAGCCGCCTGCTTGCCTCTACCAGCCCTGCCTCTCCGTCGGGACCAGCTATTGCTCCTATAAAAGTTCCTCGTACACAAATAAATGAATTCACCCTAGGATCCACAGGCGAGGATTAGCTCAATTGATGGTCGATTCGAGTCCACTTGCCAAAACCACTGGCTTTCTTCTTCGCCTTTTCTAATCCCAGCTCTGGCCAAGTTGCAAACCAACGTCAAACCCATGAGGAAAGTGCAAATGGTCAAAAGGATGGATTTCCCCTCATGGCTATTGTTTGCCGCTCTTGCTGAGTTGTTCAGCTGAAGTTGGTTATTTACATGCCACCAAAGAGGCTTCGCCTTTAGGACGGCTTTTAGCGCACCGTCAAGGTTATGTGCTCCTGCCCGGGGCTCTGGCACCTTCAGGAGAGGCTGCGTGGGGTCGTGGGGTGCTGCGTGTGCAAGTGGGTGCGTGTGCAAGCGCGAGAGGGTGTGAGAGGCCCCGTCCAACACCAGGAGAATCCCTGGACACTTTCATCCAGTATTTGCAGCTCCTGCAGCAGATCCCCCCCCCCCCCCCCCCCCCCCCCACCCCCCCCCCCCCCTTTTTTTTTTTTTTTTTTTTTCTTTTTTTTTTTTCTATTTTTTTTTCCAAAATGGAAATGATTTGCTTTGTATGGAAGCCAACATAAGTGAACATTATTATCCTGCAAGAAGCCAATTAGAAGCCTGCCCCCTCGCCTCCTTCCCTCTCTGCAATATTTCACAACAAAGTAAGCCAGAGCTGCTTCCAATATGTTGTGTATGAAATCCAGGGAGCAATAGGAAACAGGTTGGGTTGGTGTGTTTGTACGTCACATGGAAAGGGCCTTCGTAATTAGTCTGGGTGTCATTAACGTAGGCACAGAGCAAGCTCCCCAGCCTATGAGGGAGGCTTTATTGTGATGGACATCCGAGGTAGGAATAAAGTTGTCTGATGGAGATGCCTAAATGCGTGCTGGGAATAAAAAAAAAAAAAAAAAAAAAAAAAAAAAAAAAAAAGGAAAAAACTTGTAAAACTTTTACGCCAAACAAAGTTATAAAAACTTTTCATGCGTTAAGATATCAAAAGGTTTATAACAATAATAAAGAGTGTGTGCCGGGTGTGTTAAACCTGCTTCGAGATGCATTAAATGCTGCGCGGCTGAGTTAAATATTAAGCATCATAAACGCCACACAGGGTTCAATATTTGGGTTTGGGTTTGCTGTGTTTTTTTTTTCTTCTTCTTCTTTTTTTTTTTTTTTTTTTTTTTTTTTTCGGGGGGAAACTGTGGGTCCCCCCAGGCGACCCCCCCGGCTTCCCGGAGGCGGGGCGGCCGGGGAGCCGCGACCCTCTCCGATTCCTCTTTATTACGAAAGGGTTAAAGGTGATGGACTTGACTTTATTGAAGTTCAAAGACATCAAATATTCACATTTTTTCTTCCTGTGGGTCTCACTCCCACCTCTGCTTCCCCGGCCGGGCTCAGAAAACCCCTTGCCGAGGCCTTCTGTGGTTGACAGGGAGCCGGCCCCAAAACCCGGCGCCAGACCCTATATGGCCCCTCCATATAGGTGCACGCACCCCGGCCGGCGAGATACATATGTCTAAGCCCTGTTTCTGCTTGTCCGCTCCCCCGGCGTGGTACCCAAAGCATCCTCAGTGACCCCCCCGTCCTCCGCCAGCCCCTCCGCCCCCCTCCCCAGAACATTAACAGCCCTTTTCCTACATGGCACTGATGCTTAATGCTGCTGTAAACTCCCACATGGTCTATAAACTTGGATTTTACAACTAGCATTCCATTTTAGCTCGCGAAAACTTTGAACTAGGCCTACAGTTTCATTGTGCTGCAGTTGAACTGGAGCCTTGGAGAAGGAAGAGGGGGGGAGGAAAGGAGGGAGGGAGGAAAAAAAAAATCCCTGGGCAAGACTCCCTTATTTGTTTACTATTTACTGCGGAAGTCTTTTCCTTTAGCCAGACGGGGTAATTAAGAAAAATTAAGCTGTTTAGTGCTGCAGTCTTTATTACAATGTCTAGACTAGCCGCTTTTGTCCGGACAGCCGCTGCTGTTACGGAGCATTAACTGCCGCTTCTGACCTCGCGATATTCACCTTATTGCACCTCTCTTTGGTTTTCCTAACCTTGGGAAGGTTTGGCAAACACTCATTAAAGAAAGGTGCTTTGGGGGTGGGCGAGCAGCCCCCTCCCCACCCACGGTTTCTTCAACGCAAAGCTTAGGCGAGATTTCAGGCCGGGGACAAGCGTCCTTTCAGCCCGCAGGCTTTGCAAAAATAAATAGAAGCAAATAAAGAAGCGCTTTG
Organism: Oxyura jamaicensis; assembly: GCF_011077185.1. NCBI lineage: Eukaryota > Metazoa > Chordata > Aves > Anseriformes > Anatidae > Oxyura > Oxyura jamaicensis. Next base: position 2,117,417 of record NC_048924.1, on the reverse strand, counting down.
CCATCCTCCCCCCCCCCCCCCCACCCCCCCCTCCATTTTTTTCCCTCCCTTTCCCACTCTTTTAATGAGAAACATGCCTGCGAACATCCTTTCAAGATCATATCGTGGCGTAAGGAGGACGGGTCTATCACGAAAGCCGAAGTTGGTTTTCATTTATTTGCGCGGAGGGGTGTTTGTGTGTGTGCAAACTAAGAGCATTTTTGTGGGTTATAATTTTTTTCCCTACCGTTGTCAAATAAAATCAGAAGACACCATCAAAGTGTTTTCATTCAACAGGGTTGTATTTAAAAGCAAGTATGAGAATTTTACAAGAACACGCTCAATGGATGGGAATATAATGTGTTGCTCCTTTTGCTGCTTTTTTTTTTTTTTTTCCTTTTTTCATTCGCTCTTTTTTCTACCCCTTCGCCCATATGCACAATCCCATCGCTCCACATCAGAAAGCAGGAGATTGGAAACCTCAACCAACCCTCCCCAACCCCCTAAAACAACCCTCCGAATTGTTGTATTTACACAAAATACATGCACCACATCACCAACGGCATCTTCTGGATTTCTTTGTCCTCGAAAACGTTGTGTTGCTTTCAGACGCTGCGAGAAAAAAGTCATTTTGCAAACAGAAAAAAATCGCTTTTATGCCCTGTGCCTGGGAGTTGAACTTGTTTTTCTTAAGCAGGAATTTAAGTACTTGACTTTGCATTTGTGCTTTGTAGGTATAAGGTACGTTATCCTTGACTTTTGGAAATGCAGCTCGTTTCTTGGTGTAATTAGAGTTTCTTTCCTTCTTTTTTCTTTTTTTTTTTCCTTTTTTTTTTTTTTTTTAAAAAAAAAAAGAAGACTAATATATTGTTCTCATGAAAATGCAAAAAGATTAACTACAACCGGAAAACAGAGAAAGACATCTGGAGCCAAATTCAGGGTAGGATTACTGGGCCAAGAAAAATCCTATAAATTTCAGTTCCGTGATGAACACAATGAACTCCACAACAAACGTGTGCTCCAAGGTGGAGGTTTCATATTAATACCAGTCCTATTAGAGCAGATTGCAGCGAGTCACATGAATATGGATGATTATATTTCTGATATGCATTCAGGTATTTAAACTCCTATAGAAGAAACCCACACCACAATGACCGCAAAGAGGCTTTTAAGAGGGGAAATTCTAATAAAATGGTCAAATAAAATCATAATGTAGAACAGCTTGCAATGTCTTTATTTGCCACAGAATTTCACAGAGTATCCCGGGGACTCACTTTACATACACAAAGATTTTTTTTTCATTATTATTTTTTTTTTTTTCAGGATTATTTTTTCTCTCGATGTTCTTCGTCTCCCATTTCCAGGGGGGAAAAAAAAAAAAAAAAAAAAAAAAAAAAAAAAAAAAAGCACTACGAAATTTATTTACAAACCATTTCAGAGACTGTTATTGCAAATGTATTTTCGTCTGGATTTCCCACCCCTCCCCACTGAAAATGTAGAAATGAAACTGCATAGAATATATATGTATATATATATATACATACACACATTCACTCCTATATATATATGCATATATATATATTTATATATATAAAGGGTGCATGGGGGAGGTGGAAATGATCTTCCTTCTGCTAGGGACAGATATTTAAATGAGGTTTCGACAACAACTCTTGGCATGGAGAGCAGAACACAGATGACCGGGGTGGGTGTGAATGTGCACACGCACCACACACAAGGACACACATGTCTGCGTGTGCATTCTCACACACACACACACACATACACGCACGCACACTCACCCCAGACGAAGTGATTTGATCCTACAGGGAGACTTTGGCCGCTCTTGTGATAACACAGCTGCATACTGAAATCACCGTGGTAGTAACACACAGCACTGCGATTTATTCAAATGGACAGGGTGCCTAAATAATAATAACAATAAAAATAATAATAATAAAAAAGGGAATCCCAATCTGTTCAGGAAAAACAAAAAAAAAAAAAAAAAAAAGTTAAATAAGATGTTCATGGAATTCAAGTCCTTTAAGCGGTTAGGTAACTGAAAGAAAAATTCACTCCTTTTGTTACTCTGAACTGTCCCAGACATACAAATGTAAGTAACGAAAAGGCTTAAACTTTGAGGTTGCTTTGTCGACTGAAAGGGCAAACCCATGCTTGCAACTGTTCCTTCCCAATACACATACACTTCACCAGCAGAGGGGATTTGAAAAGATGTTCACAATAAGGGATTTCCAGAGAAATACTGCAGGCGGTCTCTGCTTAATTTTTTTTCTTTCATTCTTCTGTTCTGAAACCAAATTTTAACCTGTCGGTCAGTGAGATTTAACATCCTAGACAACTGGAGCCTTTTTTCTTTGTTTATATAGACATTGAAGAAAAATTCTCTCTCTAGCTCTCTGATCTGGAATTTCGAATAGGGGCACCTCTTCTTCCTCGTTCTGGGAGCACCTTAAAAGAACCAAAAGCAGTGTAAATATCCTAATGCAACACACAGACTCATCTTCACAGCTGACCACATAGATAGGGGCAGAGTTAAGTTATTAATGCACGGGGAGATATCTTCCAGCAGTGAGCAGTTTGCCTATTGTTAGTGGTAGCAGAGGTGAGGTTACACAGGGTCTTAAGGACTGCGTTGCAATTGCTTTCCCACTGCACGGGGTTTAATCCCAGAAACGCACACACATGCAGGAATTTTTTCTGTGCAGATAGATTATTTTAAAAAGAACAGCCCGGGACTGGAGGCAGCAGACTGTTGGAGCAGGCTTTAGAGAAGCTGATTTCTGGAAAGAAAAATAAAAAAAAAAAAAGGAAAAAAAAAAAAAAAAAAAGCCCATGCTCAGCTGCAAATCTGTTATCTGTATAGAAACAGCATGAGCAAGGTCGGAATTATAGGAACTAGATATTATGTTCCGCATAAGTTTTTGATTAACTCCAGTCCTCGCCACACACGCAAAAAAAGAATCAAAGAAGAGAACTTAGCATCTGAGCTGCAAAAGGGGACTTTCTGCTGATCACGAAAGCAAATAGGAAAACAAAACAACCCTCCCCTCTTCCAAAAAGAGCCCCACGCTGAACACTAACTTGCTAAGTTGCCTGGATTCAGCATTTAAAGCGCTCCTCTAAGACTGCCTAGAAATCTGAGTGCATGCAAAAAAGAAGACCCAAGCAAAGAAGCACGTAAGTAAAAGCCCTTCCTGACAAAAGCTAGACGCTCCACTAGGCTTGGAGGAGAATAAATGCCACTTTAAACAGAAAGTCTAAGAAAATGCTCAGCTCTGCCTGCAAATTCTGCAGCTCTCCCCCCTTAGCACCACACTCCCACCAAGAGAAAAGACTCACCATACAGTTTTAATTAAAAAAAAAAAAAAGAAGAAGAAGAAGAAGAAGAAGAAGAAAACAACACTCTGCATGCATCTTAGTGCCTAAAAGAAAGCACAGGCAGCTAAAGTAGTGTTCTGCCCAATTGCCTTTTACCCTCAGCAACCCGGGACCAAATCCTTTTAAAATGCTCATGTAAGTTCATGATCAAAGTTAATATTTGTCACGATGGTGTGCTTTTAAAATTTCACAGACTCTAAGATACTGTGTCTGCGCCTAACATCTCCATTTTTTTCAAAGAGCTTTTCCCATCGTAAAAATTCTTCTCGTTGGAAGAAAGAGCTTTGTAGGTTATAATAAAATCCTTTGAATGCTTATAAAACTCCACATAAAATTTGACCGACAAAACACACGGGCTAGTCCCTTAACCTTTCCATTTACTGCTCTACCTACTCGAATTGCTGCTTTTGCTTCCTTCCTTGTTGACAGAAGAGGACGAGGCTGAAGACCCTGGATTTGTGTTTTCCTCTTCGTCTTCCGGGTCTATACCTTGGTCTCCGCGGGATGACAGTGCATTGGGTTGGGAGTCAGCCTCCAGTTTGCCCTCGCCCTTCTGCAGGCAGGTCTCAGCCGGGTTTTCCGCCCCGCAGTAGGCATTTTCGAAGAAGCGGTCGAAACCTTGGGGCAGGACAGTGTTTTTGTTCATGCTGGTGTAGAATCCCGTCGATGCCGGGTGGTTGGAGCTGGGGTGGTGGTGGCTGTACACGCTCTCGTTTTTCATTAGCATTTCGGTCATGGTGGAAGGCGGGATGCACTCTCTATGCATCAGATCTTCTGCGGAATAACACGACGCGTAATTGCTTCTATGGTGCCATTTACTTGAGGGGTCTAGACCATAGGAGACCTCTCGCACGGGCTGCACTTGCGAGAGGTTGGTGGAGTAAGGGTAGGAGATTTGGCGAGAGGGGGCCTGTGGCAGGAAAGATGACACAGTTGAAAATTCAGGGACGTAATAGGTACAGCTGGGGAGGTAGAGATTAGAAGCGCAACCTGCCCTTTCTCCAAACTCAGCACTCCTCTCTTTACGCGACTGGGAGCAGAAGTTGCCTAGATTCACTGAGTTAAACATCTTTCTCCTTTTCTTGCTCCTATAGATAGATGTTTTGGATCCGATGTGCAGAGGGGAAAAAATTTGGGAAGGCAAGATGACGCGCTATCCGTCTTAGTCGCTCCGGAGGACACGTGATCCAAAGTAGATATTGTCATATATCAGTTTGGAGCACTTAGATGCGTAGGAGTGGTTCACTTAGGTAAGATCTCAGAGGTTCAAACGATTGGTTTTCAAACACCGCAGAAACATTATGAAAATCAATTGCAGATTTGTATTCATTTTCTTGAAGGCACACCCCTTGTAAGCATTCAAAGCAGAACAAGTACAAGGGGTGGCTTGTGAAGTTGCTTTTTTTTTTTTTTCCTCCTTCCTCCTCTCCTTCCTATTCGGATTCTGCTTTCTGCTTCTTTTCAGCGGGGTTTGGAGATGGGGTGGGGGCGATTTGGGCTGCGGGGGGTGTGGAGGGGGGGGGGGGGGAGAGGGAGGGTCTTAGGGAGCTCGGACTGTGTTTTTCCACCCTTTTTAATATTTTAATTACGGTGATTACTATAATTTATTATGATGATTATTTCTGTCCTAGCCTCCTCTTAGAAGTGTTCCTGAATAGACTTTAGGTAGCTCAATATAATCACAGGGAAAACGCTGGAGACGCCTAAGTAAGTTTTCAAACATTTCTCAAAATCTTGCTGCAGGCGTAAACGCGCAGCTCTTCGTACAGCTGGGCTGCTAAATTATAAGTAAATCTCTCTATCTATCTATCTGGGAGTGAGGGGGTTGGTGCTAATTAACAAGCTTCTAACATACGCTAATTATGTTGATCTCTATGTGCACATCAACTATACATCAAGCAGGTTGGCACGGTTTATAGAGAATATACCATTGAAGAATGACAGGGTGCGGGGGATCGTGTAAAGTTTCAAACTTTAAAGTTAAAGCAGGCCTGCCTTAATGACTTTTGATATCGAATTAGTCGTATATCAAGGAATAGAACAAATGAATTAAGTCAATGTCTAATAAATATTCGAAAACCTCCTTTAATGTTTTGTTAAATATTTATTAAGTAAGAGTGGCATATTGAATATTTAATGCAATTGTTTATTGTCAATCAATGAATGTACTTTCAGCAATACTCTCATCATTTATTCTTCCAGCTGAATTAAAAAAGATATTCTTATTAAAGTCATTTGTCTTCTCTCCCACGCCCCGAGAGCCTCCTCTTTCTCCGTCCTCCTGCATTTTGACACGAAACAAACAGGGATACGGAAGTGCTGCCGGCTATTTAGCGAGTTTTGCCAACAATTCTTAGGTAGAAAATATATATAAAAAAAATTAAAAATCCCCATCCCCAAACGTCAACCCCCAAACCCCTTCTGCAACCCCTCTGGAAGGTGCACCTGAAGGACGCGCAGCCTCCGCGCTGCCAGGGATGCGAGGCTCAGCCTTCGCCTTCCAAAAGTCTTCCAGGGACAGAACCGTTTGCGAGACTCTGCAACAATTGGGCTGGAAGAGGGTTTTCACCTGGCTTAGACATAATCTGCCGGAGGTGGGGATGACTATTCCCAGCATTTTTCTGTCGAACACAGGCGGCTGCATTCACCTCCAGATGAAAATATTGCAACACATACACACGTTTTCTTTTTTTTTTTTCTTTTTTTCTTTTTCTTTTTTCTTTTTTTTTTTTTTTTTTTTTTTCAGGATGCCACTTCGGGTTTTTTTCTTGAATTATCCCCTTTTAAAACGGCCAGTAAAAGGAAGAATAAATAAAAATATTGAATCGCCCGCACATAAACCCGAACCAAAATCCATCATGGGATCTGTTCGGTGGCAGGATGAATACTTCTAACAAAACTAACACACCGTGAGAGAGTGGCACGTTTTTATTGAAAGTATCTTGTCAAATCGAGTTGCAGTAAATTCAAACAGCGAGAAGGAAAAAAGGCAAATCTCAGCCCCTTGCTAGAGCGCTGAGCCTTAGAGCTGGGACCAGAAAAAAGCCTTGGACGGCTGCGATGTTTTCGCTTTTGCTCCCAAAAATAAAAATAAAAATAAAAATCATAAACTCACCCGAGTATTAACCAATTCACCCCAAAGGAGCATCAGGGTCTCCTAGCCCTGCTCGAGCTGTCCCTCCTGTACTTGGGCACCCCTGGGCACGTCCCTTTGCATTTCTCCCGTCTAGTTTTCATTTTATTTCATTTACTGCCCCCCAACCTGATGTTTGCCGCCCCATTTTAACCAGGAGGTAGCTTAATTCCTGGGCTAGATGTAAAGATATGGGGAGATAAAACGCACCTCGGGCAAGCGGAGGAAGGTTGCAGCCTCTACAGATATTCTGCAATTCTGCAGCAACGCATAACAAAAGAAAAAAAAAAAAAAAAAAGAAGAAATAAAAGAAAAAAAAATGAAAAAGGGGAAAAGCGGAAAAAAAAAGAAAAGATAAAAGAAAAAGAAAAGTTCATTTTCATTGAAGGAAACAGCCTCGCAAGTCCGTATCTTGTAGTGGAGCAGAGAGCAAGGGTTTTCAAGGCTCCTGAGCATAAATATAGTGGGTATTTCAGCAGGGCTTGCAAAACTACAGTGCTTATCAGGCAGTGTGCCCGGATTTCTATGTATTTATTATGAAATCTTGAAGGGAAACATGGCGGCGTCACTTACTAAGATTGTGTGCTCTTCCCCAGGTTGAGCCTTGTTCATCCCCCCAGCGCAGCATCGCACTCCTTTTCATTTATTTTCATTCATTTCTGGATTTCCTCCCCCTTCCAGCTTTGTATTTTCTATTTAAGGAGAGCCGTTCTCATAAAACTCATTTTATAAGGGATCGGGGCGTGTGGGTCTCCCTGAATGTGTGTGTGTGGAGATAGAGATATACACACATATAAATATGTCTGTAATTCCAAAATGAGCTGTGTTTTCCTCTCCAATGCACCGTTTGGCTGATGAATATAGGGGCAAGAACTCTGGGTGCCGAGATGGATTTCTTCAGGTTTGTAATCTGCCCTGTTTTATGGCTTGGACGTCGTTTTTGGGCAAAACTTTTAATTAAAGTGTCAGCGATCTTTTAACTTCGCTTTTTATTGACCAATATTAATACTAACTACAAACTAATAATGTTAAGCTATTGTTTATGAGTGTAATTATTTTTTCCCCAATTCCCTCCTGTTTGCAACCTGCGTGGAGAATACTCTCACTTGATTCAAAGGGGGAAATGCTCTTTAATGTACGTTTTTTGTCCTATGTATTCCAGTCCAGATTCCATAGGAAGGTTGTAGGCATGAAGCTCTACATCCAGGGAAGGAATTAGAGCTCGTTGCTAAAAAAAAAAAAAAAAAAAAAAAAAAAAAAAAAAAAACAGGATCCGAGCCGCACGTTTTACCCAACACATACCCCGTCGCTCTTCCGCCCCTCGAGAAAAAATAAAAATAAATAGAGAACACAACACAACAGCAAACAAACAAACAAAAAATACGTGTGGCATAACACTCGCCTTCCCTCCTCTAGGTGCGGGAATAATTTATTGCTCTTCATAGGTAAATACATCTAAACCAAGCCCTGGTGTCGTTTTGTTTTTTAAACCCAGTTTAAAGTATAGGATTTGCCTGCTTCCTGCAAGGAAGCACAGAAGAGACAGCTGTGGAGTCACAGCACTTGAATTTGACCACCAAAGTGACTACCATAAAACGGAATGAGGGCTGGCGTCTCGCATTCCTTTTGGTTGCCCTTAAAAAAAAAAAAAAAAAAAAAAGCAAATGACTTTAAGGCATACCCATCCAGAACATTTCAATTCCTTCATTTTTAAACCTGCTTCATTTCCTAGCGCATGTGAAAGGTTAGAGCGTGGAGGAGAGAATTAAATAAAACCTATATTTGCGCTCTTGCAAGGAGAAAAAAAAATCCAAGGGAACTTGAGAAGGGGGGAGGAAGGGTCTGATTTTGCTTCGGGAGGTTGCTCTGATATGACTGTGTGTAAGAGGTGAAGCTGCCCTGTCTGGAAGACTTTTTCCCCCCTTTTTTTCCCATTCTTTCCCAGCCGCAGAGGGAAGGGGAAGGCGGCAGCCCCGAGCCTTTTCCTCCCTGTGCCTTTCGGGCAGGAACCCGAACTGGCTGGGTCCTTCTGTGCTGGCATCTCAGTCGGACTCCTTTCCAGTTCTGGACTTGTCGCTTTTGTACAGAAACAGCACATTGCAATGAAAAAAAAAAATAAATAAATCAAATACATCTCCACAAGCCCCCCCTCGCCCTGCTCTGGAGTGAGCACTCATTTGCCTGATATAATGCAAACACTTAACACATTTAACAGCGTTTTCAGCAGGCAAATAGGCAAAGCTCGGAGCTTGTAAGATGTGTTTTGCGTTACTAAAATGAATTTTAAGTGTATGTTAGAGGCATTTCGTGACCAAAAACATTGCAGCAGTTGTACCAAAATCAAAACCTTGGAGTTGTGAAAGTTGGCTTTAGCTGATCTGTGTAAACATCTAAAGCTATATTTTGATTTAGGCTAATCCTGTACTTGAACTCTTCTCAATAAATCATTGCTCATTTTTTTGCTCCCACTGGGGAGAGAAGATCTATTTTTTCCCCAAAGCTACAATTATCTGAACGCAATGTAAATTCGTTAGCAGCCTCCCAACTTCTGTCAAAAACTTTCTTGTTTGTATTACCATAAAGAACCCTTTGTCCGAGCCCGTACAGTATGGAAACTTGTCTGGAGGAAGAAAAAAAATAAGAAGAAGAAGAAGAAAAGAATAGATTTTGTACCGAAGTGACTTACCACGTTACACATTGCTACTTACTGTGGCCTCAAGATATCTGATGCATTATTTATACCCTGAATCTTTCCCTGTTTCAGACAGATGATCAGAGTTTGCTTTGGCTCCCGGTTTGGGGAAAAACCAGGAGCTTTTCCAAACCTGCCAGCATTGCTAACCTGTGCTCACTCGGGGCTGCAAATGCGTTGGAAGTGAGTGCAAAAAAACACTTCTTTAGCAGCTGCAGCTCCTGCAGCTGCAGAGAGATGTGCCTTGCTTTTGCTAAATAGGCTCAAAGTTCTGATGTCTAACGACTTTGGCCTATCAGATGTTCTCAAACTGATTTTTCCCTCCCTTCCTCGACGGTACTACAATTACTTCCTAAGCCTCAGATGGACTTCAAAAAAAGAGAGAGGGAGACGGAAAGAGAGGAAACCCAGGCCAGTAAACAGATTACTAGACACCGCGTATGTGTACAGGAAATCTGAAGGGAGACAATAGCTACAAGTGGGAAGCGCTTGGAAAAGATTATTGTCCCCAAATGGCAAAGAGAGATTTAATTGGGTGTAAGCCAGACTGCTAAAGAAAACTATATAAGCTGTGAACAATTCAAAGGGAAAAAAATGACTTAGATCTCTCTAGACCTGAGTTGCAAGTTCAAAATCATGTGGACTTAATCAAGATAAAAGCAGATAAACTATGCTTCCCAACCGCAGGCAGCGCTGCGACTGTCTGGACTAAAAATGTGCGGCGGGTGCCGGCTCGGGTGGAAGTGATGCCGAGGAGGCGTTAAGAAGAGTTGGGCTCACTAATAACCAATATAACTAACACTCTGCTTGGCTCGGAAGCCAATCAGGTTTCCAATCAGGCTTCCCCCCCATTTTTTTTTCTTTTTTATTTTTTTTTTTCTTTCTTTTTTTTTTTTAGTTTCTCATCAGCCCACGCGAAGCCGCGGCTCCATCCCCACGGGTCGAGCTCCGGCCGGGCGGAGCGGGGCGGGGGCGTCCCCCCTATTTATTTGCTTCTTGGCCCCCTATTTATTTGCTTGTTGGCCTCTCCACCTCCCGGTTGCGTGGGGATGCTGAAGCACGGGAAACGGCGAGGGTTCGGGAATTAATTCAAGGAAAACTTCACAGCGTGCTGCGCTCCTGGAGCCGTTGCGAAATTCATCCCAGAGGAGACAGGAAAGCCAGAGGAGCTCGTTAAGCAACACCTATTTCTATTCCTCTCTCTTTTTTCCCCTTTCCAAATCTCTAAAAATACTCATTTAAACACAAAGGAAGACATATAAAACACACCCGAACCTTGCAAAAAATAAAAAATATTTAAAAATCCTTTATTCGCCAGACATTCCCTCTTGATAACTTTAGCAGTGACACTGAAACGTGCAAAAGTGTGTAAAAAGTCGGAAATTGTGGCGGGGAAAATGTGATTTCTGTTGGGTAGTCCGTTTATTAGCAAAATAGCGCCGAAATGCAAAGTTCAGAATAGAAGGTGGGCGGCTAATCCCCCCCAGCCTTATTAAAACCGCACACACGTTTGCATGCATGCTATTTAATCCTTAAATACTCAGGAAATCAGTTCCAAGTAGTGCACTTTAATGCCTTGGCTCCCGCATCCCCTTTTTATTATTATTATTTTTTAATATTTTCCACAGCTACTAGCACCTAGATGTATTTCCCTCAGACAACCATTGATCAAAGGGGAATCTCAACAGTTCCCGGGGATCAACTTCAATAGTTCGCAATTGCGGGCGCGGCGGCGCTGGGCTCTCTCTTCCATACCCGCATTAATCAGAATAAAATGAAGCAAAATCCTTCAGCTGCTCCGCGGGGCGACGTTTTCCAAAGGCAGATCTCGGTTGCAGAAGATAAATGCTGCCGGCAGAAGAAAGCAAGGTAAAGCGGTGGGAAATGCCCATCCCTCTCCACCTTCCTATGGAGCCACCGCATGTACCTGCCTTTCCCGGTGCTCACGCGTCCCTTTCCCTATAAAATACATCCACGCTTACAAAAGCACATCTATATCTTATTTGCAGTCGGAGAAGCAGAGGGTTCAGGGTACAAAATCTCTACAAAAAAAAGTTGCTTCACTCCATGCCCTGTGCCAGCATCGCGGCTCCTCAAAGTTCCCTGCTTATCAGAAATGATATCCACATCTTTTTCCTCACCGGGACGAGGGTTTGGGTGTTTTGTTATTGCCACATTCATCTGAAATAAGCGTATATAGAAATTAATGTGGCCGGAGTACTCATTTGATAAGGTACTGGGCTTTGATGTACCCTGTGCACTGAGAGCATGATGAACTCAGAGTCTCGAAATCCTATCTATTCTCTTTGTCTGGTCGCTTCCTAAAATTCTTTTTCTTTCTTTCTTTCTTTCTTTCTTTCTTTCTTTCTTT
>NC_048924.1:2099224-2105746 GCF_011077185.1 Oxyura jamaicensis | reverse complement strand
TCTCTCTTTCTCTCTTTCTCTCTTTCTCTCTTATCTCACCTATTAATTAGAAAATTATTAGTCTACGGCTGCTTGGGCAACTCTGTAGAAATACTAAGTTTTGTAGCAACGCACACATAAGTACTAATAGATCTTCATTCATTGCTATGTTACACCCATGTACATATTCTGGTTGAATATTGCCCTGGATTTCTATTCCTTATAGCATAGATTTGTCTAAATAATTACATATTTATTTATTCAGATTAAATGACGGCGTGTGTATGGAAAATAGTCTACTCCATGCTAACCGCAGGTTTTCGCCTTCCATCCTTCCCAGCGCTGGATGTCCAGCACAATTTTTCTTTTGCCCTTTGAGTAGCGTTTAAGGCAGAGGCTGAAAAAAAGGGGAGCATTTTTGCTATTTCCTCGCCGCGAGGAGAAAACAAAGAACAGGGACCCTTTATCCTCTGCGGATTTTGGGGTTTGGTCTCGCAAGACCAGGGGGTTTCTCAGGACCCGCCGGGGAGGTAGAGGGGGGAAGGGAGAGGAGCAAAGGCTTCACCCCCTCTGTCCCCCACTCGAGCCAGGCCTGGAGCAGAAGAAAAAAAAGCAGAGACCCCCAACTACCGGGGCAAGACCCGAGTGTCGCTGGTTTCCCCCCTGAGCCGGGCTGCAGCTCGCCCCGTTGCCCGCAGCGGTGGGAGAGCGGCCGGGGGGGAGAATCGGGGGGATCGGGGCGTGCAAAGACACAACCCCAGACCTGACGAAAGTATCCTCCACGGCCAAGGTTTTTCCTCGTTTTGCTGTTTTCCCAAAGCCCAAGAGCGTTGGGTTTGGGAGCTTTTGCCGTTGCGGGTGCGCTTGGTCACCTTCTCCCTCTCTTTATTATTATTTTTATTTTTTAATAGGTGCCCCCTCCCCAGTTTGGCTCTTTTAGAGGCTGGCGGTGAAACCAGCTCCGGATGAAGCCGGAGGAGGAAGGGGGACAGGGAAAGAGCAGCACGCCTTACTGCGAGGCAAGAGGTAAAGAGCCACGCGGGGATTTTATTACCCCCCCCCCCCCCAGCATCCCGACCCCCAGTTTCACCCTCTTGGCTGCTCACATCTCCTATTTCTCATTTACTCCTGCCCAGGCCCTTCCAGGTTTCAAAAACAGGCAGAAAACAGCTTCAAAACCCATTGCAACCCACGCTATTTCATTCAGTCCGACCCCTCTCCGAGCCAACCCCCAAATTTCTCCCCCCACCCGCTTCACTCCGGCTCCCCACTCCTTTTATTCCACGATTACGCTTCTCTGCCCATTTTTCCCCCTTTGAAACGACAATTTCTGCCCCTTTTCCCCCCAACCCCCCTTTTCTTTCTTTCTGCTTCTCTCTCCTTACCGAGTGAACTTCATTGTTTTCTGGAGGAAATGGTAATGTTCAGACATTAAACCTTAATTGGGCTTTTCTTTATGACGTTTAATTTCCTCCACGGCAGACGTGTTTGCATCTTGCTGGGAAGAGAGGGGAAAAAAAAAAGAAAAGAAAAAAAAAAAAAAAAAAAAGAAGGGGGGGAACCTTGTTTGAAGTCCAACTGGGGGGAGAAAGGAAGAAAAAAAATCAGGAATCGGGACGAAAAAGGCTTGGTAAAACCACCCCCACCCCATCCTTTTGGCTATTTCTCCCCCACCGATGCACTTGGCTCACCTCTCTCCCCCCAAGGGGGAGGGGGGGCAAACCCGGGGTGGGGGGGGTAAAAAATAAGCGGGCAGGTGGGCGGCAATGGCATTGCGGCGGAGCGGCGCGGACGGCCGCGGAAGGGAGGCTGGAGCCTTAACTTGACCTTCACTTTGCGAGGCCGGCCCCCGCCCACCCAGACGGGCAGCCCCGGCGGCTCCTCCCGCCGGCAGCGCCGCCGCCGCTGCCCGGCAGCGCTCCGCGGCCGCGGAAGTGGGAAAATAAATAAAATAAAATAAAATAAAATAAAATAAAATAAAATAAAATAAAATAAAATAAAATAAAATAAAATAAAATAAAATAGATGGGGAGGCTGGGAGCAGGGATACTGCTGCCCTCCCAAGCCATGGGGAATAAATCCGTCGGAGGGAGAGCGGTGAAGCCAAGTTTTGTCCGCTGCCTAAAAGCAAATCTCCATTGTGGTCACTCGGACCCTTTCGCCTCCTTGTTCCCCCAGAAATCCCCTTACACTCCACCGCCTCCCCAACCCCACCACCACCCCGTCCTCACGCTGATGGTCCTACAACCCCGCAGCGTACTGTTCCCCAACTTCCCCCCCACATTTTTTTTTTTCCCCCAGATAGACAAGAGCCACCTCAAAATTCCCTGCATTTTTTTCCCCAATAATAATAATAATAATAATAATAATAATAATAAATTAAATTAAAAGGTCAGCGCGGCAACCAGCGCGGTTCTTCTTCGCAAATAAGTATTTTCTTTATCTCCATTCGGGGAAAAAAAAAAAAAATACATGGGTCCCGATGATTTTTTAAAGCTGGAAGAGAAGGTCCTCGGTTTTTGATAAATGCACTTTTGGAGAAAAAATGAAGTGGTTGTGCAGATATGTAACTTTGTCCCTTTTCGCCTGCCTTTGTGTGTGCCTGGGCGTGCGGGGGGAGACAGATGCTTTATTTCACAGTCTCTCTATAAAGAGATAATTATATATCTAGTTATTCACCGAAGCAATAAATACTCTTCATCCACAATTACAGATGAAGATGGTTGTTTTAAATACTCATAAAGTCAGTGTTTGGGCTCCGACTGGAAGGTGCAATTGCAAACGGGGGGGATTTGGGTGAATGAGATTGAAAAAGCCATTTGGGGGTGGTGGGAGCCCGATGGAAAAACCCTGTGGTCCCTCTGCCCTGGCAGGCAGACCCCCAGAAGGAGCAAAACTTGCTAAAAACCTAAATAAGAGTTTGGTGGGGCCCCCTGGATGGGCAGCGGATCCCAGTGGTGCAATGAGTTGCTCGGTCCTCAACTCGCTTTGCAATATATTGCCACATACAGACCCGGGGGGGTCATATACAACCCCCCTTCCCCACTACCCCCCCCCCCATATTTAGTCTCGCAGATCCCTGCAAAATCCCACGGGATTTATTTTCCACCCAAGAAAAAAGCCCTTGCCCACAACTCCTATTAAAATATCATATTTTCTATTATTTCTAGCTTAAGATATTTTGATTGGAGGTAATCTGTATGGTCTTTTCTTTCTTTCTTTCTTTCTTCCTTCATTTTACTGGACCTGAATTCTGCCCGACATTCCTCATTGCTACCTTGGGTCTCCAAATGTACTTTTCCATACCTAATTTTTTAAATGCTTTCTCCTTTAGCAGCGTCTCGTATCACCTCATAAGAGTTTACTGGTTAATCATAAAAGTAAAATGAATTTCCACACTCTATGTAATTATCGACACTTCTCCACCCAATATGTAGGTTTGAGAGGCACAGGAGTATACTGGCTGCAAATATGAATATTAATATGCTTTCCCGGTGAAAAAATTAATTTTGGCAAACGTTTTTATAATGAGATATCCTGATGGTTTATATGTTCTCTGTGGCAGTGTTTTGCTAACCCATGTCTAAAATTAAAGCACAAACTCTCTTAAAAAATTACAGGTAGATTTTAACGCGGATTTGAGGCACATGCTCTCACATTCCAGCTAGACTAAAACACGGACTAAATGTGATTTATTCAGACTGAGGGGGATGTAAGGTTTCTGCATTTTCCTGGTACCACAAAGGCACATTAAAAAAAAAAAAAAAAGCATTTAGATTCCAAGTCTGACAAAAGCGGGTAAAATACTTCATTTTCAAAATCATTTTTTTTTGCACCCAAAGTGTGGATAAGAGAGAGACCCCCTCCCCTCAAGCCGAAGGGAAGGATAGTTAGTACGAGATTTATTGGGGGGCGAGGGGCGAACATGTTTATTTCCTATTTGAGCAAAATGAAAATAAAGTCACTTAATGAAGTCTGACTGTAAAAAGAAAGAAAAAAAGAGGAGTTTGCAGAGAGTCAACAAGACGCAGCCATTAGAAAATCCACGCAATTTAGCCGCAGTAAGGAGTACAAGCTTACTGATCTTTTATCTTTCTTATCCTTTTCATCTTTATTATCACTCTTGTTAACAACACCAATGAGACTGGATACATATATCTCCTTTAAATGCAGTCATCCATGGAGCCATTGTAGTTGCTAGCTACAGATATATTAATTAATTTATTCTCTCAACAGTAAAATATTGCTGTGTCTACTTGCTACCTACCAAGCAATAAAAAAGAGGCTTTTTTTTTTTTTTTTTTTTTTTTTTTTCCCTCTGCACTTCATTAGGCTTTACCTATAAGTTTCCATTTGAAATGATTTGCTTAAAACTAATTACTTGCAATGTACTTCATTTTCCTCTCACAGGGTCTGGAAGGTTTCAAAGTGGGGTGGGTGGCCATATGCTGATAAATGCTGCTAATTATTCCCACTCTGTGTTTATTTTATATTTATGAACCCGCACTCGGAATCAAACCAAGGCATTCTTCGGCAATAACGCACTGGCACATTAATGATAAGGGGGGCATGGGACTGAAAACAGCCCCTATAATAGCACGGGGGAGGAAACCAAACAGTTAATATATCACGGAATTAGCCAAAGGACCGAGCCTCAGCCACACACAGACTGAGAGAAGGAAGTCCAGTCATTCTTCTCTGTTTAATGGGAATTATTATATTTATTGTTAATTGCTTTAATACTTTAAGCTGCAGCCCTGTAAAATGCAGCTGCGAGGAGGTGCTTTGCTTTTGTCTGCTATTTGGGAGTTTGGGCTGGGGGGGTGAGGCGGGAATGTGAAGTATTTCCACACAGGCATCCCTCAGATGCTGGCCTGGAGCCCAAATCTAAATTTTCGCCAACGTGGTGGCCCCGAGTGCCCTTTCCCTATGGCCTGGGTGCATCGACACCCCCCCAGCCGCTACCGTCGCCCCCCCCTCCCCCCCCCCCCCCGGCCATGGCAGGGCGCGGCGAGGAAAGCCCCCCCCCCCAGCAAGGAAAGGTGCCCCCCAGCCCTGCTACCCCCCGGCGGCACTCACACTCCTTCCACCTCTTTGTGCAGCTCCTTTTTGACCAGGTACAACGGGTTGAGAGAGCACAAAGCCCCCGCACACCCTGGGACACCTATAAGCACCCACAGCCTATAGCGCTCACAGCTCTGTAGACTACGCTTTGATTGCTTTTTTTTTTTTTTTTTTTTTTTTATTCGTTTTCCAGGACAAAAAATATTAATAATAAAAAAAATGGCAGGTCCCTCCCCTCCAAGCCAGCCTGGGTGCCAGTAGAGGAGTTGGGGTTGTTTTTTCCTGCACTTCTAATTCTGCGTATTTTGCACCCCTAGGTGAAAAAGCCCCGATTCTGTCCACAAAAAGGGGATTGCGAGAAAATTGAGAGCGGGAGGAAAAGGATTTTTGACCGGCCGCCTTGGATTTTAGGTGTTGCTTGTGATTAAACTTTGCTTAAAGTGGCTCTGGTCTTTAATGGTCTTTGAAATGAGCTCAGCGCTAATTCGCGTCGGGTTTTGTCCTTTGTGTTTTGCAGAGGTTTCGCGTAAGTTCAAAGAAATTGCACATTTCTCCAGCACAAAGGTGTCATATCTCCCGGCTGAGCGAAAAAAATGCCCTTTTGTATTCCTATTTTGCACATTATCTTTCCCATATTGAGTATAGGGTAAAAGTAACGAAGCATGAATAATTCCCTAAAATTGACCTGCCCGCATTAATATTTTCTACGTTTTTGCAGTGGTTGTGAAATAGCACCTCGGTCTTTGTCATTAACGGTAGAAATATTTCTCGCAATTAAAGAGACGAGGGTTTTCTCCCCTCGCTAACGAATTCATTTTAAAGCCGGAGCAATGAAATACGCTGCTGAATAAAAGAAACCAGCCCAGAAATAATACAGATTTTATGGCGAAGCAACAATTTGTTCTATCCGCTCGCTGGTAATAAATAAGTTTTATCTATTTTGGTGAGTGTTTGAATGTCTTTGAAATCCAACTATTCCTGTTCAAGGTGAACCGACTTACAATACATACAATTTATGTCACCCTACGCCATTCAGACCTGTTAGGCATAATTCCTCCTGGTGCCCATTTTCCTGGCACATTGGAGCAGGGACACACTTATTACTCTATAGAAATAAGAAAATAAAGTGTGGAAATGTCTGGCTGGAGTTTGTTTGTACGATGTACGTGTACACACATGACTGTGGCAGCAGAAACAGAGGGGAAGTGTATTTACCCGTGTTTAAGAAATAATAATAATAATATACATATAAATAAATAAATCAATGACTGCTGAAAAAAAAAAAAAATTCACAGAAAACTTTGCAGAAATCACAAGCCCTGCCTATTTCCCCAAGCAGTGTTTATGTTTGTCCCAAGCATTCTATGGCTCTTAAAATGCGTTTGGGGAAAGTTTGAAGATGGCAAAAGTGTAGCCCATTCCTGTAGGAATATTCGCCTTCCTCCTTTCCTCTCCAAACCGAGAAACTCCTGGGGAGAA
>NC_048924.1:2080068-2099124 GCF_011077185.1 Oxyura jamaicensis | reverse complement strand
AAAGAAAGAAAGAAAGAAAGAAAGAAAGAAAGAAAGAAAGAGAAATTGCTCAGGTCTGGGTGAACATTCTCATCATCGTGCAAGACCCCATATGTACTCTGTTTTGGAGAATCCTAACGCTTTCCGTGAGGAACTGGGGAAAGATGCAAGCATTGGTGCTGATCGCGTGTTTTCCTCAGAAATAATAATAATAATAATAATAATAATTTCAGCTTTCCCACGCTGAAGCTCAGACCAGTGGCTCCCAGTGTGCCCAGTTTGTAGGGTGGGCTGAGCTGCCCCTTACTGGGCTTGGGGCTGGATGCAGCCGGGAGTGGGGAAGGCGTCAGTTAAATCGCCATAGACTCCTTTGGCATTTCTTTAATAAAAACCCTTTATCGATCTTCTAAAAGCTTTTTACCTAATGTATGGCTCCTGCCTTTAAGAAGTGTGTGGTGTCTCCTCGAAAGGAAAATAACAGGGAAACCATTACATATATATATCCGCTTGGAGAGAGATCGAGGAAATCGTAATCTAATTTATTTAAATTGGCCTGCCGGGGTTATTTTTTCTCTTGTTAGATGAATTTGTCGCGAATTTACTCCGAAGAACTGCAATAACACTCGTCCTAATAACCATAACCATAACAATAAGCATCAACACGCCCGAACCTAAACCCATTCCAATATATTTCCAATTTAAGAGCTGTGCCTTCACATCTCATTCCCATCTTAAAGTCATACCCAGGATATCTTTGACATTCCTCTGGTTCCTGTTTCTATACCCATCCATACAGCATTTCCCATATGTGCATAGCGATTGTATGAGCCCCTTGGGCAGGGGGCTGCTCCCTACAGAGGTAGAGACCCCTGTACACTCCACAGGAGACAAAAGATTCGCAATTAGACAACATCCAAGCAGCTCCGATCATATTCAAAAAGAAAAAAAAAAAAAAAAAAGTGCATCTTTGTTGAGTTTTGTTTCCAATTAATGCTATGTGCACGAGTATACTCTCATTAAACCAACAATTTTGAGATTAACTTATGCTTCTTGTTTCCCCAGGATTTTTCTAATTATATTTAGAGCGACGCAGCAAGTGATATTTCTCTCCTTTTACAACGCATTTCACACATTCATTTAATTATTTTTTTACGAAAAGATGATCTACAAGCCACAGAAGGCAAGGCTGGCCAATATATTTTTTGTTACTCTTTTATTAACCTTGCTAGTTAATACTAATTTTAAATAGTAAGCAGTAAATCACCAAGTAGATGTTTGGGCAATTTTATTTATTATCAAGAAATCACATAATAATACATTAATTTTTAATTATTATTATTGAGAAGCAACTTTTTACATGACTATATAAAGCCAGAACGTGCTATAACAGACATTTGCATAGACCCTACATATAATAGCTTGAGGTAAGAAACATTACATATGAAGGATACGGCGAAGGATGCATATTAACAACCTCAATAAACTAGACTAGGGGATACAAGCAGAAAAACGGTACCACGGACACGGAGAACAAACACAGACCAAACAGAAATCCCACCGAGTCACATTCTTAAAGCAGTCTGGAAGAGAATATTGCATATATTTTCATATTCCTCGGAATTTTCTCAGCGCACGGTTGGCGAGGGACGACCCTGGGGGTCTCGGGGTGCTGCTGGTGTCTTGTCCTTTGTGCTGGGGAGGGCGGTGGGTATGGGCGAGATAGAAGTGACCCTCGGTGGGTGAAGAATAACGAAACGGATTGATTTGTTTTTTAAGTCGTCGGTATTGAAATCCAACACAGCATTTCTGACATTTCACCGTAACTCACCCTAATTTCTACCTTCCTCCGAATACAAGCCGTATCCCAACCGGTGTCTCGTTGCAGAGCTATTGGGAGGTTGGTTAAGTAAAACCTGTGTGGATTCACTCCCTTTCTGTGGAATTACAAGATCCCGAGGCTTGTGTCCCCACGACACCGCACAGCCCGCAATCATCCTCTGCAGAGCCAGCCGGCCCCAAAACACCCCCGTTCTACCCCAAAACCACAACACCCCTCAAACATTGAATTATTTCCCCTTGCCTTCCTCCTTTAATTGCACATGGTTGAGCTGGAGCATATATAGATATATCCATATAAAACACATCCTAGGCTTATTGCACAATGTTGCGAGAGGCGATGCCCTCTTTTGTGTGGAAGGTGTGCAGGAAGGCGAGGGGCAAAGGAGACGGGTGGGGCAAAGGAAACAGAGGGGCAAATGAGAGAGAGGGGCAAAGGAGGCTCCTCGCTTTGAAGAAAGAGTTGGGGGGAATCTGTCCTTGCAAAAAGCAACTGGGAGGAAATAAAGCTGTGACATTTCCCCGGTTGCAAAAATAATAAAAAAATAAAAATAAAAAGGGGGAGGTGGGTAGAAGGGGAAGCAGCCGGGGAAGGGGTGAGGGAGGAAGGAGGTGAGCGGCAGGGGCTGCGGGATGCTCCTGCCCTGGGAAGGGAAATGCAGCTGAAGAAAGGCTCCTTGCAGCCCAGGGAGGGATTGTGAAGGAGCCGGCTCCATCCTTTGCAGCTCGTAAATAAAAGCATTCCTCGCCGCTGCTGGTCATGACCATGAACGCGGGGAAGCGAGAGCACGTGGTGAGCATCCAGACTTCCCAGAAAACGCTGCTTTGCCATAAAATTAATCCCCCCTCCGATATAAAACGAATGGAGCAAAGCACGGCGTGGCAAAGCAGCGGGCTGCAGCACCGCGGCCCCCTCTCCCCTTTTAACCTGAATTAAAAATTCCCATTTTTCCCTGTTAGACTGAATTAAAATTTCTCATGCAGTCAAAGCTCCTCAGGGCCCTAAACCTGCTGCTCCCCCAGTCCTGCCCTCTCTGTTTCACCTCCGCTGACCACCTAAAAGTGCCTTCATAACACACCTGACGAGGAATAGCAAAAATTGGTGGGTTTTCTCCAGGAAACCCGAACACACAAACAAAACACGTCGCATCCTACCAGGCCCCTCTCTAGTACCCTGGGAGGGAAAAAAAAAAAAAGCCAGACAGGGCTTTAGGGAGCCGACAAACACCCCCGTCCCCAAAATCTAAGACCGCTTCTTAACGATGGGGCTGGCTCTATTTGCAGCTAGAGTGACTTTTTAGGGAGGTAAAGCAAGCATTGCCCTTTCTCGAATCGTGCAGGTTTTTAACCTGATGGGCAGCTGAGGAAGGAAGGTAGGGTTATCTTTTCCCTATAGCTGAAAAAGACATACTTCCTTAAAAGAATCCGCAGTCTCCTTCTCTCTCTCTCTCTCTCTCTCTTTTTTTTTTTTTTTTTTTTTTCCTTTATTGGGAAAATAGCAACCGAATGGCAAAGCTCGCCATCTCAAGGACAGAGATGCAGCTCGCTCAGCCAGACTCCAACAGGCTGTTATCACCGGGGGGTACAAAAAGGAGGATTTTTTTCTACCTCTCTTCCTACATTGTCATCAATAAACACAGCAAAACAGCATAAATACTCTGTCAGAAGAGTTGTTCCAAAGAAACGTCATTTTTTGGGGGGGACACAAGAATATAATTTGGGGCTAGTGCAGAGAACTCACTTGGCTGTGATTTCAGAGAGCAAAAATCTCCAAAAGGCTCAGTTTAACGTGGAGGGGAAT
Source organism: Oxyura jamaicensis (assembly GCF_011077185.1). Taxonomy (NCBI): domain Eukaryota; kingdom Metazoa; phylum Chordata; class Aves; order Anseriformes; family Anatidae; genus Oxyura; species Oxyura jamaicensis. Next base: position 2,095,508 of record NC_048924.1, on the reverse strand, counting down.
TCAGATTTTCCTGGAAGGGTTTGCTAGAGGTGCGTGTGCGCATTTTCCTTCTTGTGACAGTCTGGCGTTGGGGACACCACCACCGCCTGCACCAAAGCCTGGGCACAGCTACCCCCTTCAAATCTATAGGGACACAGTGTGATACACGTACCTCATATATTATATAGCTATATACCATATACACCGGATATATACACAGTCTTTGCCTCTCGCCTTTTCCTAAAGATACTGATTGACCCTAGCCGCAAACCTTCCTTTTATATTGACCCCACACACATCTGGGTAACACCGTGCACTGAAAAAAAACACACCATCTTCCATGCGGATGGGGGTACGGTGCTTTAAGACGACGTACCCCATCCACATCCCTATTCCCCCTCCCCCCCCCCTTTCTTTTTCTTTTCTGTTTTCCCCTCCCCCGCTTCCCACGAAGCCCCGAAGCAGCCCCAAAAGGTGCGGATTTCGCTCTCCTCACCCTCGCCCCGCTCTCGCCGCCTCGGAAGCCGAGCGGGGAGCGGGGAACAGCGGCCCCGACGGCCCCCGACGGCTCCCGGCGCTGCACGGAAACCCTACCTGCGCTGCTGGCAAATGACCGGCGGCTGAAGTCGCACTGAAAACCTCCCCTTCAGCACGCCGAGCATCTCTGGAAGCAGCAGCCCGGCCGCTGGGGCTGCCTCTCGCCAGCCGCAGTCGCTCGGTCTCTCCCCCCGCAGTCCCAGCGGAGGAGGCGCATGTTCTCGTACTCTACGTGCTGGCTGCCGGGCTTCGTATTTTAAGGGAAACTGGTTATTTATTAATATTATCTCTTTATTCATTTATTTCTGGGCGGGGAGGGGTGTGTGTGGGGGTGAAGTCAGGTAAAGTCCCGGGAGCTCGGGTGAACGCTAGAAAGTCTATGTAATTTTTTTTTTTTTTTTTTTTTTTTTTTTAACCCAACACGGACGCTTTTAAAACTTTAAAAGAAAGAAAGGGCTTGCTCTCTCAGGAGGAGTCTTTTCTTTTTCATGCGCCGGTTCTGGAACCAAATCTTCACCTGCTGGTCGCTCAGGTTTAATCGGTCTGAGAGCTCCCTCCTTCTTTGGCGAGTAATGAATTCATTGACCATAAACTCCCCCTCCAGCTCTGCTAGCTGCAGCTTGGAATAGGGTTTTCGCTTTTTCCGGGACCGTGTGTGCATCGGGTACCAAGGAGCACCTGGCAAAGGGGGGAGCGAGAGGGAGAGTTGAGCATTTTGCAAGGAAAAAAAAAAAAAAAAAAAAAAGCCCCCGTCTTTAAAAAAAAAATAATAATAATAAAAGAAGGGACACCCTCAGGACTCCTCTCCGCACCTCCCTGCTGTCCAGTGTCCCCGCTGTCCCTGTCCTGGCGGTGGCCAGAGGTGCTCAGAGATGCTCCCAGCTCCCTCCCAGAGCCACGGGCGATGCGTGGGAGGCAGGGGAAGGGAAAGGCAGGGAGCATTCTACCCGGGTGCCTCGTGCAGACACACCTCTGCGAAGTCCCCAAAAAGCGCCTCGACGCTCTGCCAACCGTCCGCGCCGTCGGTCTAGGAGGGATGCGCAATCACTATCTCCCTCTGTCTCTCTCTCTCTCTCCCTTTTTTTTTTATGGGATATTTACATGTTTATAGCCTTTTCTTTTAAAAGAAGCACCACCTAATAAAACATTAGGGATTTCGGTGCTACCCCTAGTGGTCTCAGCACACATAGGCACGCCGCTTCCCATCGCTGAGCCCATGAATTACACCACGAAGCAGACCCAAGCCGGCAAGTTTCCAAGCAAACCGCCCCCCCGACGCCCTCCCGGGTCTTACCACCGGTGCCTAAAGTGCTGCCTTGGTTCAGGGGGGACACCAAGCCCCCCGCTTCGCCGGCCGTGCCTTTATTTCCTTCATTGAGCAAGGACGAGCTGGAGTCTGACTCCAAGGACTGGCACGACGGAGGGTCGTGGGGCACTGCCTCGGCGGCCGGATAGTCATATTTGCTGAAATTGCCCCCCATGCCATTGGGGAGGCCGGCTTCGAGGGGCAGCAAGGCACTGTCCCTGCCCCTCTCCTCCCGCTTGAGCCCGGCCGTGTCGGAGCAGGTTTCCCGGTAGTAGCATTTGCTTTCCTCCACCCGGGCGAGGTCGCAGGCTCTGCCGAAGGAAGGGTTAATGGAGACGGGGCTGCTCAGGTAGGGCTGCGGGTACCCGTTGCAGGGCTCCGAGGATGCCCAGGGCAGGGAGCAGACGTTGTCCCGGCGGGGGTAGGAGAGGGACGGCAGCCCGGGCAGCTGCCCTCCGGAGGCTCGGAAATTGGGGAAGTAGAAGGTGTCTCCCGTGTGGATGTTCACCAGAGGTCCCACAAAGCCGGGATTAAGGAGGTTGTGCTCGCCCATTTCCGCGGGCCTGACCGAAAGCTTCTACTTTATTGCTATCTGACATTAAACATAGTTAAACCGACGGCTCGGCCCCATTGGTCCGGGGGGGTCACGTGAGCCCCAAATTGCGCTGGGAGGGGGGGGGGGCCTCCCCTCCCCTGGCAGCCGAGACAAAACACAACAGCAAGTTCCGCCTTTTTACGCCTTTTCTCTCCCCCCCCCCCCGGCCCCTCTTCACCCCCCAATCATAAAAAATCATAAAAAATCCCATAAAGCATTTTATTAAAAAAAAAAAAAAAAGAAGAAGAAGAAGAAGAAGAAAAGCAACGGCTCCCAGCTCTGGCTTGAGAAACGCGAGACACCCTAAAATGTCATATTTAGCATAAAATAATCGATAGACGATGGTTTTGCCCCAAAAAAGCACCCCTCCCGCGGCGGCACTTCGGGGCCCTCCACCAGCTGCAAAAGCGAGACGGATTCTCATTAATTAGCTCCTTTATTAACTAAAACAGTTCGAATTTACAATATCTCCCCAATAAATTACTATTAGATATTGTGTCATATAAAGTTTACAGGCTTTTTAAGGAGACGAATGATCGTGCCCGCAACAGGCTCATATTTACGCGCGGTGGGATGGGAGCCTTGGAGGCTATTTGAGACCTTTGCGACTCTTCTGCCTTTTAAATATATATATATATATATATTTTCCCCTCTTCTAGGACCGGGTGGCTTTGTCGTGGACTGGGGAAACGCAGCCTCTTCCCAGGCTGCAGCTTCTCAAGAAGGGCTGGAAGATTTTTAACAATCCTCAATCGCTTTTATTAATGATCTGTGTCGAATAAAGCAAGACAGAAGAACAGGACTGTATATAGCCTTGATTTACCCGGTATATATTCCATATGCAGGAAGACGCACACACATGAAGAATATACGCTCTTTTCTCATTTCTTCTGCCTTCTTTTAGGAGAAAGAACAAAAATGAGAATTCCCCCCCAACCCCCACGCCGCTCGGGTCCCCACCCCTGGAAATATAGGTACACACACGCACACACACGTATCTGGTTCCTCGCCACCTTATAGCAATATATTCTGTCCTCGTAACACTACAGAGCTCTTCTTCCCTCCCACCCATAGTCTTCTCCTGGTCATACTGAAAAGAGCTTCTGCACCGGAACACAAGGGAGTGGGAAAGAAAATCAATATTGGCTTCCTTCACTCCTTCACTGCAAAATAAACACGTTGGAGGGAAGAAAAAAAAATTACTGAAAAAGGTGTATTGTATGGAAACCCGGAACCGTGTAAACGCAAAGACATTTGATGGTGCTTTATGCTTTTTGGGGGTGTTATTTCCCTCCTTTTATTTTTTTATTTTTTGGTCTTATGCCCATTTTCCCCCGCCCCCCTCCCCCCCTTTTTTTTTTTTTTTAACCAAAATGCCCACCCCATTCGCTTTATTTTTGCATGGCTTTGCATTCCTCCCTGCCTTAAGCAACTCCCAAGCGCTCCCTTGCCAGGTTGCCTCTGCGAAGTACCGTAAATATTCCTGTATAGGTAAAACCGCTGCGCGGGAGCGGAGGCGCTCCGCGGAGGCTGAGCCGGGCTGGTTCAGCCGCACCTCCCCAGCTGGTGCCTTTCCAGACAGCAAACAACCTCCCCCCTCCAATATTTGAGATATTCCTCCAGCATAACATCATTTTCCCCGCTTCACCCTCCTCCTCTGGCAGAACACTGGGGCTTCTGCTAAGCCCCCTCCCAGCCCTGTAGAAAAATCAGGTGCCAATAAAATAACTCATTTAGCTGCTTTTTCGTATTCCATGGACAGCTCCTGAAGGTGAAAAACCTATTTTCCACGTTTCCCATCTCTCTTTCTCCCTGGCACATCTATGGATACGCTACATACATACCTTGCAGAGATACGTGCATACCTTCCTACACGCTTTGCCTGTGAAGGAAGAAATACGACTACTAGAAATATTTTGCTAGAATGAAAGTTTAGCACTTTTTTTTTTTAAAACCTTGCCAAGGAATTTTTCTCCCTGCAGGTATAAGCGCAAAAGCTGCTTGCAATTTCTCCAAGAGTGTCGTCTCAGTGCAGAAGAAGCGCTTGCAACGCTGGGCAACCGTGGAGGGGAATAGTTTATATAAAAATGAGCACGTGATCCCCATAGGTTGCCATATGAATTGGCTTTGTTTGCTGTTTTTTAAAGAAAACCCTTCCTCTACCATGCTCTTGCTTTGCAAAATTCCCTGTATAAGAGGTGACCGGGTGCTGTACGGCTTTGTTCTCCATCGGACCATGGAAAAGTCCATTTTTGCTTCAGAGGAGTCTCGGCGTATTTGGGGCTTTTCCTCTATATTAAATCTGATTTTTGCAGGGTGAAAAAAAATATAATAAAAAAAGTAAAATAAAAAATCTGATGGTTACCTCCAAAGAAACATTTCGGGAGGCGGCAGCAGGGCTGAGCTGCGGAGCAAGTGAACCACAAACTGCACGCTGAGTCCTGCGGGAAGGGACATTGTTAGCGTGGGCATCACAGCAAGGCAGAGGGAGAAAAGCGCTCCCGGCTCCCTTTTATTTTTATTTTTTTGGAGAGCCGAGAAAGGCTACAGCCGTGCCTAGAAATGGATTAAGCGATGCACGGCATGGAGCGGAGGTCCCTGCTCTTGGTGGCCTTCGTCTCCAGCGGGAACAGGGCTCAGCGCTGCTCCTGCTGCAACCAGACAGCAGGTCGAAGAAGGGGGAAAAAAAGAATCCTAAGGACTCATGAGCAAAGCTGCCGCATTTCCCTGGGAATTTCTTCCCCATTAAAAATGCATTTCCCAGTTCAGGTTGAGCGCTTGGGCTTTTCAAACGCTGAGCGCAAACTGAGCAGTGCTTAAAAACGAAAGCCTGAGCCGAGTCCTCCTGCTTGGGGCACTGGCACTGCTGCTTAGGCAGCCTCATTCGTGCACAACCCACCCCGAGCGCCGGCTCCAAAAATATATCCCGATTTCTACCTCATGTTGCTTTGAGCAACCCCCACTCCTTTTTTTTTTTTTTTTTTTTTTTTTTCATTTTTTTTTCCGCGGTGTTCCTCCCCCCAGAAAGTTGCCCAGCCCAACTAGAAATCTCGGAACCTTTCCCCGTTTGCAGGAAAGCCCATTTTCAGGTAGAGTCCTTGTAGAGGCAGATATTTAATAATCCTGACGAAGGGTTTATTTTCTCCGCCTCCCCATGTCCAACACGCAGCTTTCGGGAAATGCTCGTGGGAAGAAGCCGGGGAACGCTCCGTGCCTGTGGGAGCCGGTAGAACAGCCCCCGAAAAAGAGGAGAGGAAAAAGAGGCTGCAAAAGCAAGATTGCAACGTCTCAGTTCAAGGTCACTGTCTAGTGTAGTAAATAGGATCGACATCTTATGCTAATGACTGTCTCGGATGAGCATCAGTCATTGCACCGAGAAGAGCCCGGGGGAAACAACCCCAAGTTTGGGGCTGACTTTGCTGTATTTTGCCCTGTGCCCGGTTTGGGGGGGATCTGTCCCTGCGCTCCTTCCTCGCCTGCCCTTTTTGCACCATTTCATCCCCTCTCTACCGAGCTTGAGAAATAAAATCTTCCCTTCCCCGCCTCCCGCATTGCATCTTCCCCCCGCGCAGCCCGCAAGGCTGAGCTCGACTCAAGGCTACCACTTGAGCAGACTCTTCCTTTCCCACCTCTACAGCCTTGTTTCGTAAAGAAAGAAAGAAAAAAATAAATACAATACAAGTTAAAGATCAATAGAAATGGCTCCTGCCTAATGCTCACAGCAAAATCTTAACGTTTCAAATGGGAAAGACCTAAACCCACTTCCAGTTTTCTCCCAGAAAAGACCATGAAATTTAACCCTCCTATAGAGCAAAAATCTGCAACATATATACTGCATCTTTCTCCTTGGAAAATTAATTTAAAAATAAAAAACAAAAGACAAATTGAAACGTCTGTTTGCGCGTGTGCAGGTTGGAAAAACAGATCTTGTCCTAGCGCAGCTTTTCTGCTTAACTGAATTTCGCCCCAAATAGGCTGGGAGTTGTAAGGAGTTGCGGTGACTCGAACAAGAAGTTAGCTGCCAGGGTCAAAAAGGAAGTATTTAGAATAAATATATAGATACATGACACGGGGAATAAAATAGAGACAGGCTTTGGAAAGCCCGCAGAACTGTTATTTTGGGCAAGCTATATATCATTGAAACCTGCCCCAGCTACTTTTCCTGATGCGGAAAATGTATGTCCATAGACAACTTATAGACATATAAGCGTACAAAACCGCTTATATATTTATCTGCATAGACGTACACGGAGAGAGAGGGTAGTAAAATTGAATATGTAGGAGCTGGGCAAAAAATTGCAACGTGGAAAAACGGTAAATGTATGCGAATAAAAATGTCTACGACACTTTAGCTCATTCAATATACAAATCATCTGGGGCAGCTTTCAGTTTTAAGGGAGGCAGGTCCCAGGCTTGCGAAACCTCCCGCTTCAGTCTCTCCTCGGTGCACGGAATAGTTAAATGCCTGAATATCATTATATTTTCCCTAGCTTTGCCAGCAGAGGATCTTCTCCTCCTATTAGACTAATGTAAACTGATGCCTGGATCCTTTGTAAGGCAAAGGTTTAGCCCCAACTTCAGGGAAGTTTGCTTTGTCCGCAGCTCTGCTTTGGGTGAGAGCTGGCGTTTCGTACTGTAACCCCTTGGAGAGCTAAACCCCCCCAAGAACTGTAACAACAAACCAGTTAATGGTCTAGAATTCACGACTCTTGAACAAATCTTCATTGGAGAGCCTGAAAAGCGTGATCTCACTTATTTAATGTTCCTTGTAAAGGAAGAGAAAGTGGTAGGGAGGAAAGGCAGTTTATTAAACCCACGGCTGGTCCAACTGTGGTCTAAACCAGCTGAGCTCCCTGCGAGGCAGCAGCTTGCTCCCGAAGTGGAGGCGACAGGAGACACGACATTTTGCTGCATATAATTCTTAAATACCCATAAACACGAGGGCTTCCAAAGCCGTCGGTAGTGTGCTGAACCACGTAGGCAGAGGCATTTTTATAAGCCAGGAACCAACAGTGCTGTAGGAGTTTGTGGGATGTGCGCGCACACACACACCGTGTTGGCTGTCAGTGGCTTAGGAAATATTTTTTTGGCAAAGCCTTCAGAAGTCTCTTCTCTTTTTCTGAAAAAAAAAAAAAAAAAAAAAAAAAGTCCTTTTCAAGACCAAGCGCTTCCCAAACAAATAGCAAGTTAACCAGCAAGCTAGCAAGGATTATACTCACCTCTGCACTGAGCACGGGGCTGCGGGAGCAGAATTCCCCTTCTGGATTAGGAAGTTATTCTTTAAAGAAGCATTTGGAAGAAATAGATATATATGTAAATGAGAGCGAGTTTTTTTAAAAAAAAATTGAAAAAATGAAAATGTTAGGAAAAAAAAGAAAAAGAAAAAAAGAAAGAGGGAAATCCCTTGTCCGGGCTTTTACCATAAAGGCTGCGGTTGGGAAGTTATTCAAAGTCCACGGTACAAAGGGAAGAAAAGGCTAAACTTGGGAAACTTCCTTTTCAGGGCTTTATTGTTGGCCATTAGCCCGTCTGTCTAGACTGCAAATAACACCTTGTTTATCTGTAAACAGGAGCGGGAGCTGCTTGGGGTGGCCGGGGACGAGAAGATCAAGGGTGAGGGTCCCCTCGCTTATTATGTCCACGGCTCATGATGTCAAGGTCAAACAACGCCTAGTCACGGTCAAGGGTAATACAGAAGTGACGTCACGGCTTGCTGACCTAATACCCAGCGAGCGACGGGCAGAGAGAAATGCTCAGATAGATAAATGGGCACGAGAAAGGGGTGCAAGCGATTCCCGATGCAATTTCCTAACGGGAATGTGAAAAAATAAGCGAGGAAAGGTAGAAACCCCTTGGGTTGGTCTTCTTGGGGCACACAAACAGTGGAAGTCGCCGTCCGCATCCGCGGAAGTTGAGCGGGGAAGTGAGGAGCTGGCTTTTGTGGTTGGGGATTTGCGTGCGTTTTTGCGCAGGTTTGGGTTTAAATTTCTTCCCTAGACAAGTGCCTTTTCTAAAGCTTCTGCAAAAGGATGGCCAAATCACTCTCTTCGTGGATTATATTTTGCCCTTCTTTAAGCAAACACAAAAACAAAAAACAACCCCTCCAAAAAAAAAACAACAAACCCAACTCACCCGTGTTCAGGATTAGGGAGGACTAATCTCAAAAAGTAAGAGGGGGTGTTATATTGTCCGACCATCCCGGAAAACTCAATTTCTCACCCAAAACACGGGGATTAAAGGGATGAAGTAGGCGGCGGGGTCCGCTGCAGCGTGTAGAGGCAAAAGAGGGTGGGGGTGCCTGTGCCGAGACCCGCGGGTCCAATCCTGACCTCTCCTCGCCGCTATCCCCACCAGACCCCAATCCCGACGGCCGAGGGAGACCCACCCCACACGGGGGGTCGAATCCCATGGGTCTGAGCACGTGGGGGACGCGGTTTCCCCTCCCTGGGGGTAACTGCGCACCGTCTGCGGCCCCCCAAATCACAGCCGGCTCTTCTCCAGCGCCCGCATCCATCCGTGAGCCTTCCCGGCTCCTGGCACAGCCGGGATGGAGGATGGAGGGGTCGAGAGACCCAAAAATAGCGGATATTTTAAAATATCGGGGGAAGTGCGGGAAATGGCTGGGAGCGCCTGGTTTCACGGTCTCGCCAGTATTTGTCAGACAAGACCGTCGAAAGCCCTACATGCCCTAAAGTGTAATAAATGTATTTCTTCTGTCTTCTTTGTTTTTGCTTGTGTTTACTTTTTTTTTTTTTTTTTTTTTTTTTAAATCCTCCCACGCGATTTGAAAGAGCCACCGACACACCGACCGACACACCGAGAGCGCTCCCCCCGAATTGAAACCATAGCGGAACAAAATTTCCAGAATTGGAAACTTGGTCCCAAATAGCCGTGAATAAGTTGGGCTCGGTTCGGGCTGAAAAATATATTTATCAGTACGCCCTCATTCCCTCCAACAACCCCTGCTCAATAACTTCTGTTTCATCCACTTTTCCCAGTGCTGGCAATATTCAGGTAGAATAAGGAAGAAGAGAGGCAGCGAGTAGCACTCTCGCTGTCGGGATGTCGGATTTGGACTTGTCTGGAGTTGCATTTCGGCGTTTCAGTGTCTGCACACACAGCAAGAGGGTGAGCCTTTTTTTTTTTTTCCTTTTTTTTTTTTTTTTTCTTTTAACACCCAAAACGCAAATTTTCTTGGCTCTAACGCCCATGCGGCGCAAAGCAGGATCCACAACATGACCCAAGCCCACTAGAGCAGCGGCGATGGGTTTCTCAAGGCATTGCAGCATTTCCTAGCCGAGAGTCTTTAAAAGTAATAACAAAATGAGCATGAAAATTTCTGCCCGTGCTTCCGGACCAGCGAAGCTCTCGTCCTTCAAAAAGAAATGCAAGAACCCCCCGAGTTTCCCCGCTCATCAACTGCTCACTCGGAGAAATTGGGAAGTTCGGGAACATAAATCCTGCGGAAACCCCCCCTTTTTTTGCCAGCCCCCGCTTCGCCCCATTCCCGGTGCAAGGCAAAGCAGTGTTCCACCTTTCCCGAGTTTTGGGATCACTCCGGGAAACATCCCAGCACAGACGGGGCTTTCCCGGTAGTGGTGTTGGCGATGTGGGCTCCATAGGGAGCTTTGTCGCTGCACTGCACCATTATTATTTTGCATACACCCCCCCGGGGTATCTGTCTTTTATATGCCTTTATAAAGCTATATGCATACCCCCACGTGCACGCGTACCATCTTAAACACACCGGTACAGGCACGGAATGAGATCCCCACACCTCTTTGTGTAATAATAAAAGGATGCACTTGCATAAGTATATATAAATTTATATATATAACATACATAGGATCTACCCACCACTTCATATAATAATATAGAAGGGTGCACTTGCACATATATATATAAATTCATATATACAGTATAGACAAATTGTTACATGGGCCATATCGCGTCATATATGTATATACAGAGATACATAGATTGCTTTAATACCCAGACTAATATGAATTATACACACACCATCATGCCCTGCATACATACATGTAACATACATATAGTATATATGCACACCGACTTCCAGATCATTTAAAGAAAGGGACATATAAGCTTAAATGCACACACCATTACATACCCTTATGTAAATGTATATATGTATATATGTACTCATGCATATCAGCTTGAACACCTAGTGCATCTACGCACCCATTTGTGTAGGCACCAATGCTGTTTTTTTCCATTTAGCTTTACATCTTTTGTGCCCGTTCCATCTCCCCCTTCATATAAATATAAGCACACATCCAATGCAAATTTCAGCCGCAATAATATTGTTTTAGGTTACATTCCTTTAAAAGCCTTTTTCTCCCCCCTCCCCTTTTGATCATTTAACGAGGTGATTAAATCTAGCAGATATTAAGGTAGATTGTAATCCGCCTATGGAAACAATTTCCTCTCTCGTATTTCTGTCGGAGCCGCCCGGCCGGCTCGGGGCCGCGCAAACTCCGCGGGTGCGGAGCCGGCTTCGCGGGGCGAGGGCAGGTTGCGAGATTTTTATCTGGGGCCGGAGCTGAGTCAAACAGGTTTAGCGAAACGCATCCTTTGAGCCAGAGCCCTCTCACACGCGGAGATTTAAAGAGATTAGCAGCGTCTCCGGAAAGTCATCGCGTTTTCACCCGGGATAATTGCGGAGCGGAGGAAAATAAGGACAAAAGAAAAAGAAAAGAAAAAAGAAAGAAAAATAAATAAATAAGACACTCAATTGGCTCAGTCTCCGCGGGTTTATTTGCTCAATTTTTTTACTCCCCCTGGGGACAGCCCGCTTTGGGGACACGCATCTGCCCCTCGCATCCTCCTCCCGTTTTCGGGGAGCCCCTGATGAAGCGCTTTCTGCCCAAATTTGCCGGCTTGCCCCCTTTTTCTCATCGCTTCTCCGCGGAGGTTCGTGTCGGGGCTGCGCCTGCGGCGGCTGGAAGGAGGGGTGGGAGAGGGGCTACAAAGAGGTGCACAACGAGGTGGCGGAGAGCCTCTCCTCAAGGCAAAACAAAAACAAAAAAAGATATTTATTTTTAAGAAATGTCATCTGCAGTCGGTACATATCATCTCGACACCACAATATTATATACATATACAAGACATAAAAAAAAAAGTGATGCTTTTACATATCCAAAGAACACTGTCGATAGTTAGTCGGTTTAGAGAGGGAAAGAAACAAACCCCAAAGACAATATTGTGCATTTTCCATCTTGTCAGCGGAGAACAGGCATTCCAGTTTTATGGCAGAGATACAGAAACCCTCAAGAGAACATACCGAAAATAGTATTGTACAGCAACTCACTTCCATGTAGGACCTAAATCAGCGTTTGGGATTGTTACGTGATACCGAGCAATGGTTCTCTTCCCGCAGTAGCAGCCTTATCTCTTATTTTCGGTCCCTATTGCCGAGAAAAAAACGAAGCTGATGCAACTTTGCCATAGGTTCTCCATACATTTTACATCGGTGGGTGAAATGGCCCGAGATATGAAAGACCGGTCACTGGCGAGGGGATCAGACTATACAGTGGTACAGGGCGACATTCAGAGTTCGTATCTCCTTTAACATAGCTACACTTTTAGCTTATATTTTTTAAAAATATACACAGTTTAACCTTATCGATGGATTTCTCAGAGCAAAAAATGGGTATTCACAGTCAGAGCGGGACAGAGGGATAAATCAAAGATGCGGCCAGTGTTTTGGGGCGTGTGTGTGCATTTTTTAATGTCGATTTTTAAATAATGAATTCGAATCAGCAGAGTCCCGATGATGTTATCATACAAGCTACCAGATAAATATTTACGCTTCTTGCTTCCTTTCCTCGCCCTCCCTGCAAAGCTTCCTCTGTCAGGTCGTGTGGAGGTGTGCTGTCTTGGATTTGCTCACCACCTTCTTCTCCTTGACCCTCCGGTTCTGGAACCAGATAGTCACTTGGCGCTCGGACAGGTTGGTGGTGGCCGAAATCCTCCTCCGCTTCTCTTTGGTGATGAATTTGCTGGCCGCATACTCCTTCTCCAACTCCTTCAGTTGGATTTTGGTGTAAGGGACCCTCTTCTTTCGCCCCCTCCGATAACTGCTGACTTCGGGTTGCAGGGGGACCACGTCTGTAAAAACAAATAATTAAAAAAAAAAAAAAAAGGGAAAGAAAAAAAAAAGGCGAGAGGGGAATAGGCGAGGTTAGTTCATCCCGCTGCGTGGGATGGGGATTTCTGCACGTCGGGGAAAGAAAGAAGGGAGGAAAAGGAGGACAGAGAGTGTGGAGGAATGGGAAAAGAAGGGGAAGAGAGGGAAAAAGAGACAAGACAGGCGGAGAATGCATACAGCGAGGGGAATGGTAGCACTACAATAATAATAACAGCAATAATAACAACATAATATTAATAATGCACTTGGGGAAAGGCTGTTTTTCTTGGCGACACTGTCCACACCGATAAACACAGAGCAGCAAGTCAACCCACAGACCAACGCACACAATCAAAGGGCCCTTCCAAGCATTTATATTTCAGACAACGTCCGGAGCTTCCCCTCTATTTCCTTCCTTCCTTTTCTTTTCTTACCTTCCCCTTTCTCCCCCAGCAGCCTGCAGCAGGTTTATCGGGGAGCCTCGCAGATGCGCACCCACAAACCCCGAGTCCGGTGCAGAGACAAGTGCATCCCCGCACCCCAGCCCCTCCCGCTGGCTTGGTGCGGACAGGGAAGCTCCTCGGAGGATGTGCGGGGGGCAAATTCAGCAAAAATCCCCCCACCCAGATCCCCTCTCCAGTAGCTTTTACCCGGGGTGAGATGCTCAGTGCTTTGCAAAGGGACTATTGGGAATGTATTTAGGAAGGATGCGGGTAGCACTTTTCACTCTTGCTATGCGGTTACTTGGGGGGGGGGGGGGGGGGGGGGGGGAAGCTCCCCCCAAGCTTTTCTCCTATTTTCGGGCAGCCCCAGCACCTTCCCAGATTACTGCCAGGGTGTGGGGGTGACCTGGGTGACGAGGGTCCCTGCAGGGAAGGTGTCACCCAGCTGAATGGAGCGGGAGCATGGAGCCGAGCTCTCCTCGCAGGCATCAGAGCCCCGGTTATGGCTGGCACGAGTTAATGCCGGAGCCCCCCAGCACCTGGGGGGCCATGGGCTATGGGATTGGAGATGTGGGGTGCTGGGGATTCCGCCGAGGCCCGTGAAGGGGCCAGAAATCTCCTTCATTGGGGGGTCTGTAAGGATACAGGCGATGGGGAAGGAAAGCAGGGGGGACGGCAGAGCCCAAACACAGCGTGAATGGGAGCTCCCCCTCAAAAATAAAATAAAATAAAATAAAATATACATATATATATATATATAATGTACCCATCATCCAGCCCAAAACACCTTATTTCTCCCATGCCAAATGCATCGCCACATCTCCCCTTCCCCACGAAAATCTGCCGGGAAAACCCATTCCTCCATCCTTCTTTGTCCCAAAGAAACAAAACAAATAAAGCGGTGTCCCCCCCGTTTTGTTTCCCGGGGGGGACTCACAAGACCCGTTCCTGCCATCCACCGAGACACATGGAGCTGTAGGGTTTTCCCCACACCTTACTGCGGTTCTTTTCCCTCCTGGCTCCTGCATCTTTCTTCTTCCCAGCCGTGGGACTGGGGGCTAGGGGGGGCTGGGGCGAGGCGCTGGGAGGAAACACGCATCATCATCTTCCTCCCCGTCGGGGCACGAAGCTGGTAGGGACGGCAGCGGGGTATTTGCTTGGCTAAAAGATGCTCCAAGAAGGGTTGGGGCTGTCAGGAGCATCCCTGACCTGGCGGAGAAGCGCCCCCCCTGCCTGCCCCCCCGCCTCGCTCCTTCCCCTCGGAACAGATTCATTTGTCACTTGACACCTATTCCTATAATTGTGCGTAATTGTGATATGATTTACTGTCCCAGCTCTCGACACTTCTCATTCAGCTGAGCCACTACAGGAGAATTTGAGGGGGACTTTTTTTTTTTTTTTCCTTTTTCAGCCTTCTGCAATTAAAGAAGAAAATGAAGAGAAAAGCACCTAGAGACGCGCTTAGGTGAGGCAACAAGAGGGAGGAGAGAATAAAGGGAAGAATTAAGCGGCAAAGTTACTTTCCAAGCAAGCTCACGGCGTGTATTTTGATTCAGAAATGATTGCTTCACCTTCTTTCCCATGCATGTTCATACACATTGCCTTGCACGGGAGGCATTCCAGAGCCATTTCTTTCCCTTTAATTATATATACAGGCATACACGTCCGTGTCTCCGGGTGCACACTCAGCCGCGCACACGCACACCTCCGACACGCCGGCTCCCAGCGCAGCCTACCTGGGAAAGGTGATTTCCAGAGGTGTGCAGACTGCGATTGCTCTTTGGAGCAGTACATTTGGCCGTCCCAGCCATTAGAAAGAGCCCAGTGCTGGTAACCTTCCATGGGAAGCAAAGCGTCGTGCCGCGGCTCCGGGTGGCCGCCCAGCCCAGGGACCACCGACACGTCCAAATAACCGGGGACCGGCTGGTAGGAGCTGGCGAAGCCGGGGTAAAAAGCGAATTCCTTGGCCCTCGACGGCAGCTCCTCGCCGGGCAGCGGCCCGCCGGCCTCGGGGTACTTCTCCCCGGGGTGGTAGGCGCAGGTTTTCTGCTGCAGGTTGACGCCGTGCGAGTGGGACAAGCGGCAGCCGTAGTAGCCGCCCCCGAAGGGGTACCCGTAGCCCAGTGCCGCGCTGGATGCCGCCCCCGACGGGCACTGCCGGGGGGGCTCGGCGGCCGCCAGCTCGGCGTACGCCGCTCCCTGCGGCGGCGGCGGCGGCGCGGGGGGCACGGCGAGCCCCGGCGGCGGCGGCGGCGGGGGGGGGCAAAACCTCCCGGCAGTGCCCCAAGCCCTCCATGCGGTTTTTCTCCCGCGGGGCTTCCTCGCAGCGGCAGGCCAGGCCGTCGGGCCAGCGCGGGGGGAGGCCGAGCGGCGCCGTCATGTCATGCCGAGCTGCTCCTCCCGCCTCCGCCGCCACCGCTCCCGTGGCCG
>NC_048924.1:2068539-2079668 GCF_011077185.1 Oxyura jamaicensis | reverse complement strand
TTTTTTTCCTCATCCCACTTTTTTTTCCTTCCCCCCCCGTCAAACCACTTAAAGGAGGTGCCCGCCCCGTCGGGGCCGGCGGCCGGCACAAAGCGCCACGCGTGGCCGCTCGTGGGGGGGCCGTCCCCCCGCTACACCCCACCCCCGCGTGGCCGCCCTCGGGGGGGGGGGGGGCGTTCGACCCCCCCCCCCCCCCCCGGGGGTCGCAGGTTGTGCACAAGGGGGTGCCACAACGCCGCCCCAACTATCCCCCCCCCGCGCGGGGGGGTGTTTTCCCCGTGTTTTTTTTTTTTTTTTTTTTTTTTTTTGGGGGGGGGGGTGGAAACGGACTCCCCCCGCCCTTATTTCGGGTGGGGAGGGAATATTTCCCCCCGCGGTATTCCGAGGGGGAGGGTAGGAAGGATCCCCCCTCCGCATTTCGGGGTAGGGGAAGGATGCCCCCAGCCATATCTTAGGGAGGTTGGGATGGGGGGAGGCAGAATAACAACCATCCCCCACAAAGGCCTCGAGGGGGCGGACAAAAATGCTCCCCCCCAACCCTTTTTTGTGTTGAACCTGTTGCTGATTGTTCATCGCAAGGTGCTTTGTGCCCCCCATGCACCCAAAGAAAAAAGCAAAGCCTCCTCCCCCCCCCAGTTTCCTTCCAGGATCCGAAATATTTTATAATTTTTTCCGGTTAGCAATTGGGGGGGGGGGGGGGGGGTAATGGTGGGAAACATCGTTATTAATGGTTCATAGTCCGGTGATAAATATTTCAGTGGGTAGGTGTCGGTGGGGGGGTGTCTGTTGTTGGTCCAGGCTGATTTGTGAGCGTTTGTAAAAAAACGACTCAGTTCATAAAACAGGGCCAGGCTCCGGGCTGGATGCGATAGAACTGGGGGAAAAAAAATAGAAATATCACAGGTTGCTGGAGGGGAAAGATGGGGAAAGGGAGGAGGAATTGGCGGGGGCTCGCAGCTGTCGGAGAACCCTTAGGGGAGGATTTATTAAGGATGCTGGAAGAGCATCAGCACCCCAAAAAATAGACAGAGAGGAAAAATATGGATATGTATTTAGAAATTTAGTGTCCCAACCTGTACGGTCGAGGTGATCTTCGCATGCGCTGTGTTTTCTCCCCAAAATTATGTCACCAGGGGCGTGATGTTGAGAGCAGATTGTCCCGTGGGGACCCCCAGGTGTCCCCCGCCTGTTCTTGTGGCACCCCTTGGGGTGCGCGCTCCCCTTCCTCCCACGCAGGACATCCCCATTCTGCGTGTCCCCGCAAATCTTAACCCCCACCCCCGCGTGCTTCTGTTTTTTGGGGTAAGACCTCTCTCCCAGGGCGCCTCGCTTCCAGGTTCACCCCCCCACTAAAAAATAAAAGCCGGAAAATACCCTCAAAAAAACAACTCCCCCAGATCCTAGAGGCGGGGAACTCCCGGCCTCTAAAAGGATCAAGACGTGTTCTCAATTAACCTGCCCCTCTCGGAGCCGTCGAGGAGGGATTTTCGGCATCCCAAAGTCCCCGGGAGCCGTCAAAGTCCAAGTTCAAGGCGAAAAGAGCCAGAGCGGGGCCCCAGGAGAGCCGGGCAAGCGGCCGCAGGACACCGGCAGCTGCGGACCAGGGGCACCTTCCAAGGGCTCCCACCCGGGTTTAAAACCGTAATTCAAAAAGGCTGCGCTGGCCATGGGAAATTATATATATATATATACAAAATAATAAAAAATCCATTTGTCTGAGTACCCTCATCCTTTGAATTCCACAAAATAATTTGATTTCATCCAGAAATCACCAAAGAAAAATCTCCACCCCCCCTCCTCAGCCAAGGAACACATGGCTCGGAGGGGTGGTGGAGAGAGCAGATCGAAAAACTCTGCTTAAATTAAAGCCGGGTGGCAGCTCGTCCGCCCCGTCGGGGCCCGCTCCCCCAAAAAAACCCTTCCCCTCCCGAGCAGCGCGTCTGCTCTTTTCCGAAGCGGGTAATTTTATGAAGTAGTTAACATTTCATAGCATATGTCCTATCCGCGCAGCGTGGGAAGGGGATTAAATGCTAAAAATGTAAAGATTTATGATAAGCGTAATTAGAGGCGCAGCGCACTGCGGTGCGGAGCAGCCGGGGCGGCTCGGAGCCGTGCAGCAGCCAAGGTGGGAGCCTTCGGGAAGGCAGGCACGGGGGGAAATGGAAAAAGTAGCGGCCAGCTCCTTTTCCAGGTCTGTGTGAGGGTATTTCCCATTCGCACGCCGGTGAAATATAGATTTAATTAAGGCTGAATCGTTCAGTTGGGCCGCTTCGTGGGTTGCACACCGAAAATTGGGGGGGGGGGGGGGGGCGAACAAAAGAAAAAGCTCTTTCCTAGTGGCAAGAGAGGAGAAAAATCACTTTTAAAGCGATGGTTCCTGGGGAAGGGTCTCTGGCTGGGGAGGGAGGAGGAGGAAGGTCGGGACCCCCCGTTGAAAAGCAATCCTCTGCCTCCCAGCGCCGAAACGCAGGGTTTTATTGGAAATATATACATATATATGTATATATATTCACCCTTTCTTTTAATTTCTCATCTCCCCCGGTTTAAGAGGGCTGCTGTCCCGGCGGGGCCGAGCGGTGAAGCTGGTTAATGGATCCAAAGCAGCCCAGGGATGTTTACACTTAGGAAAATGTGGAACCGCTTAGGAGAGTGGTACCCATAAATAAAAAATTGGAAGAGGGGAAGGAGCAATTAGAAATAAGAGCAGATGTGAGACCCGTTTTTTTTTTTTTTTTTTTTTTTATTTTTTTCCCAAGCTTTTCTTCAAAATATAATATTCCTCTGCTTGTGCTTTTTTAGAAAATGCCAGAGAAATGGGAGAGCATGCATCGCTCACCCGCCAACACGGCAGCATCACGTTTTCAGGATTTTTTAATTTTATTTTATTTTTAATTTGGGAAGTAAGAGAGAAAGATATAGCAATATCGAAAAATATTGACTTGTAAATTCTTTCTTCTCATCCTCATCCCGGCTCTGGGCTCGAAGATTGTGCCGGAGAACGTTTTATAAGGATTTTTCTGAGGGGAGCGGTTCCCTCTCCGTCTACAAGCGGGTTCCGAGAAGAAAGAGGCTGAATTTCCCTCTGATGAAGACACGCATGGGTTTGGCAGATCCTGGAAGAAATTCGGTATTAATTTCTTTATTTTTATTCCAGCTCTGGAATGGAAGAGGGTAACAGATTCACCTCCGAGCCCATGGGAAAAGAAATTAAATCCTTTGCCGTGTCCGGCTGGGTTCTGCTTTGCAAAACTGCAAGTTGGTTCTTTACCTTATCTCAGTGTGTTAGCCGGTGGGTTTTAAGGCACTTTTTAATCCTCTAGCCTTCAAATTGCCCTTTTATTTATTGTCACTCTCCCCTGCAAAACAAAACAAACCACGGACATTCAGCTCTGAACACAATCTTGCAGGTGAATGCATGTTTGCAGCCGGAGAACTTGAATTCTTCAATATACTGTGGTTGTTAACACCTAATTTGATTTGTAGATATTCAAGGCAAACTCATAAAAAGATGGATTTCTGCCCCAAACGCGTGAAGGTAACTGTTCCCCTAGAAATCCAGACGTTTCTGCTTGTGCCCAAACACCTAGAGAGCACAAACGTGCTCATGTAACACGGCTCCAAGTCAGGCATTGCATCTCCAGGCCAGGGAATTCTCACCTAAAATAAAATTCACCAACTGAGGAATTTTATTATAAAATCCCTTTTTATTATCCTCATACCCTGGAGGAGGAAAAAATAAAATAAAATAAAAAGGCCTGGATGAGAATAAAGAAAAAAGACGAATTATTTTATTCCAGTGTGGGGATAGAAGAAAATAATTCAGCGCATATCTGTGGCACATGGGTATTTTTCATTTTATTTATTTAATTATATATTTTTCCTTTCTCTTTGTTCCCTTCTTTCCCCACCCATAGTTGTCTGAAATATTTAGAAATTCCCCTCGATACCCCAGCGACTTTCTGGAGGAAAACCGTATTTATGGTTCCTCCCACCTCCAGGCAACTCGCAAGTCCCATACAAAGGAAAATGGCCAAGGTAGGAATTGTATGGAATAAAAAGCAGCTTAGTGCCTCTAAAACGCGGTGCACCCATACAGAAATCCTCACCTAGATTTGGAAAGGCAAGCTGCTTTTCCATTATGTATTTGGGGGAAAATAAAGGAGCGGAATTTTAGCTTTTGAACCCTCAGGGAAATTAGAGCCCGTGGTATGAGAAAGTCTGAGATCAGCACATAATTTTCCCACTGGAGTACCAATTTAGTGAAGAAACTATTACTCTGATTCTCATATTCTTGTAGAGGAGTCCAAGGAAAGCTTTCCCAGGCTTTGTTCAAATTGTGCCTTGGATAAATAAAAGCCAAAGCCGACTCGCCTTCCCAAACTTTGCGTGCGCTCTGCTCCACGGCGCTCTCGAGAGGAAAAAAAAAAAAAACAAACCCGTAACATCCCTGTTTCAGCTCATTCTGAATTAGTCCAACCAGGCAAGGCTGGGTCTGTGGCCAGCGTTAGCAACTGATACACATTCTTGCAAAAGCAATGCCCGAAATAGCGCACGAAAATAAGATTAAATACATTCTTCCCTGCCTTGACGCATTGCACCCAAAAAAAAAAAAAAAAAAAAAGAAAAAAAAAAGAAAAAAAAAGAAAAAAAAGTTGAAAGAGCAAGTTTTGCATCAGACTTATATTTGTCCCAGACGCTGGGCTTATCACCAATTCTTCACTCCACTCTGCTGCATTGAAGATGGAAAATAAATAAGGAAAGAAAAAAATAGCCCTAACCCTGCCTAATATTTAATTTAAATGCTCTTAAAGGGGGAGAGGGGAGGACCGATGCATGGCGGACAGAAGCCCCCGATCAGGTTACTGTCCCCCCGCCTCCCTGCGCTAGATCAAAAACTGTCTCGGGGGGTGTCCGGCGAGGAACTGAGCCTGACCCGGGACGATCCGGCTTTTCTCCTTCCTAACCTATCAGATTCCTGCAACCTGCTTCCAGCAGCTCGGGCTTTTTCACCTTTTTTCTTCTTCCTCTATTTTATTTTTTAATTTATTTTTATTTTTATTTTGGTGTCGCTGAGCCTGCCCCCAGCAGACCCCCAGTCTATTTTTTTTTTTTTTTGGGGGGGGGGGAGTGTACTAAACCTCCGTGTGTTTTGAGGATATTTGCCTTTCCTGCATTTTACTATCCAGAAAAGGGGGAACCCCCCCTCCCCGAAAGAAGAATAAAAACAATCCACACACTCCCCTTCACCCAAGGCAGGGCCAGAGGTGGGTGTGCAAAGGCAAACCTCGGTGTCTCCCACCCTGTGGCTTTATGGCCACGTTTTATCTTTATCTTCCCTCTTCCCCCCCAAAAAAATATGCTAAAGCTGAGAGCTAGAAAGGAGAAACACCTTTAGGCAGCTGTCGGGGGGGTCCCCAGATACCGCAGTCCCCCCTGAACCCCCGCTTTGGGGCTCTCCCTTTTTTCTTCCCCCCATCCCGCCACCACACCACGTTTTGAGGCAAAGGAAGGTTTAAAAAAAAAAAAAAAAAAAAAAAAAAAAAAAAAAAACCTGCCTCTGCGGAATGTCCCAGCTCTTGGCAATTCCCCACCTTTAATTATTGTTATTATTTCCACGATGGCCCGGTGCAGTAGGTGCTGCTTGACTCAGCGATTCGGAGACAGACAAATAAAATATCTGCCTGAATTTAGGGCCCCTGTCTGGTCGGAAGTCCAAGTTCAATTCCAAGTTAAAACAGAAGGTCGCCTGAAGCACTGACAAAAGAAAGGGGCCATTTGGTCCGGCTGGTGTCAACAAACTGGTATCTGGAGAGCGTAATTATCGCTTCTCCTCATTTTTGCCTTCATATTCTTGGTGAGAGAAAGTGGGAGATGAGCCGGGGACAATCAGCTCCTTACGCTCAGATGAGACTTTATTTATTTTTTGTCCAAAAGTCTTTTTTTTTTTTTTTTTTTTTTTTTTTTTTTTTTTCAAAGTGCTCTAAAACACAGAGGCACATTTTGGCGGCGGAACTGCAGCGATCCGGGGTTATTTGCTCCCCTCTCCTGGTACCGAGTTAGCTCAAGATGCGTTTCGAAGGATGGAGACTAACCCCAGGCCAATGTAAGAAACCTTCTTTCTTTTGCCAAATGTTATTCAGGACCAGTTCTATGGGAGCTGTGTGCTCAAGGCTGTTTCTCCCCTTGTCTCACCCAAAGTATTTACTTCTCGGTCCACTTGATGTCCAAATAAGCCCTGAAATATTTAATCCCTTGGAGCTGCTTGGAGGGCTTGAGAGGGATGAGGGCAAGCTCTTTGCCAAGTTTATTCACATTTTCAAAAGCAAAACACTGAGAAGTTTCATCTCCAAAGGCAGAAGCTGGACTTAAACGAACTGCGTTTGCCAAGCTGGGGTTTAGTATATATTAAATAGAGAAATATAAATGATGGATAGGTACGATTGATGCCCACACATTCACACTGAGTGCAAAAATAGCGACGCGTACTCTGTTTGCAAGCAACATCGTGAGCTAAGTATAACTTTCTATGGAAAACCTGGGATTTATTAAGCATTAGTTAGGGAAAATATGTATGCAATAAGCAAAGAAGCAAGAAAACGGAAAAACAACAACAACCCAAAAAACAACGCTTCTCTTTGAAAACCATTTTCGGTTTTGGTAAATGCAGAGATCCCCGCCTGCTCCAAAAATTGTTTGCTGTGCTGAATTTTGCAGGAGAAGAAATGTGGAGGGAGATAAAGCGATGCATGCCTCCAGCTTGGCAAGGAGAGGTTTAAATCGCTGTGTTTTCCCTCAAAAGTGTGCGGGTTGTGGGTGGAATGGGCGGGTTTACTTATTTTGCGTGCTCTTTACACGGCTGGATGTGATTAACCAGGTTTTGCACCCAGGAGCAGGACTGTGCCTCCACCTCAGGTATGGCTATTTATATTCCATGAGAAACGCCAGCACTGTTGGCAATTAATAATACTAATTTCATTGTAACACTCAGAGTCTATCTTAAATGCCAAGAACCGCCTGATTAAATTCTTTTACTAGCATGAATCCCAAATATGGATTTTTGAGGTTAAAAACGAGCTAAAAAAGCTCTGGCAAGCCCGGGGCAGAGCTGCTGCCTTCTCCCCCCTCTGCAACTCAGCTGCTCCGAGCATCAGCAAAGCTTTGGCTTTCTGTGTTCCGTCTGCACCGGGTTAAGAAGGGCTGGAAAGAGGATTTTGCTCTATTACTGGCAAGAAAAAAAAATAAAATAAAAAATGCCCCCTGTCCTCCAGGGCTTTCTCAGGCTCTGGCATGCACGAGTGACCCGCGCAGCTCCTATGTGCTTTTCCATTCCCCAAATACGTGGAAAAAAAAAAAAAAAAAAAAAAAAAGGAGAAAGAAAAAAAAAAAGAAAAAACACCATGCTTTTTGTATTGTCACGCTGGGGCTTTTCGGCATTAAACGGCAAGAGCGTAAAACAGAGGCTTCCTTGGGGACAGCAACAAATAAGCAGAGGGAGCTGTCTGGGAGCGAGCCTGTGTTGCTGAGCTCAGAGGAATGGAAAAATGTAAAAAAAAAAAAATTAAATCGGGGACCGGCAAAAGTTTTGCTCCTGGGGACCTCTGGGTGCTGCAGAACTCGTAGGTTTGTTTAAAAATTTATTAATAGCTATAATAATAATAAAGAAATAGAGTTTCTTTATAGAGTGTGTTGGGGTGAGGATGCATCTTCCTGCTCTGCGTGTGCGATGGGCAAAGGGAAGACGGGTAAACAGAGAAAAAGTACGCTTGTCTTCTCACTTTTAGCTTCCTTTTTGGGTCTAGGCTGCTGAGATCGAAGCCTCTTTTGCCTGATTCGGTCCAATTTCGGCAAAGGGGGTGTTGGAGTGACCGGACAGAGTCTCTAACCCCTCTATGGTCCCCTCCTTCCCCTACAACCCCTTGCGGGGTTGCCAGGCAAAAATTGGGCAGCGGGGACCCACGCGGGGACAGGGACCTCACAGACGAGCTCCCCCTCCCCCCTCCCGGGGGTGCTGGGGGTCCCCTTTCCCGCGCCCCTCCTCTTTGGAGGCAGGAGAACCGCAGCCTCCAAAGCAGGCTTTGCTTCCCTAAAAACGGGCTGAAAATCCATGTGAAATCCCCACCGCTTGATTTGGGTTCCTTGGTAGCGTTGTGGAATTAGGTAAAAACAAGCAAAATCTGTGCGACACATCCATCCAACCGTCCATCTGTCTGTCTGTCTTCCCATCCATCCATCTACTTACGCAATTATTGTATATCCGGCACTGATTATATACCGCACAGATGCAGAGGCACATCTATGACCCTCCCTTCCAGTCCTTTTCTCCTGTCCGTGTCCCGTGGACACTTTGGCTCTTGTGCCTACCCCGAAAATAGGAGAAGCACGACAAAGTCTCCGGGGCTACTTGGAGGGGATGTTGAAGCCTTCGGAGATGCTTCACTTTTTTTTTTTTTTTTTTTTTTTTTTCTTTCCAATAAATCAAATATTCTGCCAATATCCCTTTCCAATAAATATGAAATAATCAGATTTTTTTAATTAAAAATGGTGTCTTTCCAACCATGGATATACAAATCCGTCCTTTCAAATGATGCCTGAAGACTCGCAAGGGGACTTTGGGGCTTCCCACCTCTGCAGGATCGTTTTGTCCCCTGGACGGGTTTGCTTGAACCAACCGGTGTGAAAGATGTAATTCTGGAGCTAAATCTCTCCAAAATATTCAGCATGTGAGAAATTCAGGGAAGGGATTAAGAAACAAAGAGGGAAGAGAAATAAGGGATTTAATTGGCTTTTCCGGGAACGGAGGTGGAAACTTGAGGCAGCTCTTGGGAACATGTTGGCGATGGGAAAGAAAGTAGTTTGGTGGCTTCTGCAGTGATTGCCCCAAGCTGCCTGAATCTTACGCAAGGTCTTATTATGGTATGTAAATGCATCCCGTGAGCTGCAGCCCTCCTAGGGCTATTGACGGAGAAATAACAGCGGGAAATTTCTGCCGGGGACGAGTTTCCACCGATTTCTTCTATACACAACTTCGGGTAACAGCACCTGGACGTCCAGGCAGAGAAGGACAGACCTTTGGAAAAATCCCGACTATCAAACATGTTTTATCTGTGCAGATCTATGGACTCGTTATCTAAAAAAGCCCTACAGAACCCGTTCTTTGGGTGTTGAAATAAAAAATGCGCATAGCTTTTGTGGAAGAAACCGATGTTCTCTGGGTGTAACCCAGACTAGAGCTTGGGCATCATTAATAAGTTAATTTTTCTGCCTATTTCCTTCAATTTCCTTCCTTGAGCAAATGTGAAAAATAAGGAGGAAGGATTTATAATTTAAATATATATATATTATTGTTGTTATTATTTTTTTTCCAGCAGCGGGCAAGAGGCATTTCGCCTGGCATTTTGCAAAGCTTTCAAAGTCAGCTCGGCTCCCGATTTGCCTACAGAGCAAGGTGCGAGGAGGGAGAGTGCAAAATCACAGCCGGTCCCTGCTGCAGAAGGTGTTTTTTCACGAAATTAGATTTTTCGAGCCACTTGTGGGCACCATCAGTTATTCTCTTATTCCCTTGCAGCAGCCCTATTGGCGTTGCAGACAGCCAAGTGAATAAATGCCAGTTACCGGCCTGCATCAGTCCCCTCGGCTCCAAATACTTGTCGGTAAAACAGCTTTTCTTTTGCTCCGAATCCCATTTCTACATTCTTTTTCCAGCCTTGCTTTGGCTGCTGCCCCGAGGTTACTGCAAACTCCTGCGTTTTCTCCTCTTTGCAAAGGTGTTTTGCTCATGCAACGCTGCAGGGATGTGCCAAGCACCCGGGAAAAACGTCGGGATTTAGGGAGGATTTCTCGTGGTCTTTAATAATAATAATAATAATAATAATAAGTAGTAGTTTTTGAAGGCTTGAAGATTTGAACGCAAAATGCATCGGTAATCATAATCATAATGATATATATAAGAACAGTTTTAAATCCCCGTTGCATGCCACAGTGCAGATTTAGGAAGTGTTACACACGAATTCATTTTTTCCCCGAAATCATTTTTACAGCCGGACCGGGCTAAGGGAAGAGAACTGCGGCGTAAAAGTGCTTTATTTCAACAAAAAACGCATTTTGCGCTGGCAGGCGCCTCCCACGGGCTGGAGCGGTCCCTTATCAGACAGTCACATAAAAAGTTTTTTTTTTTTTTCATTTATTTATTTTTATTTATTTATTTTTTTTATTATTTTTTTTTCTGAACAAAAACTTGCAAATCTGCCTTCTCTGCCCGGCAAAATCAACCGAAATAAAGAGCACGGATTAAGCCCCGGACTGGGGGCTCAGGATTTACCCGTGAAAGGTGGAGGATGCTCTCAGCTCCATCCCAGCATGCTGCTGCGACCCCCTGGGATGGGCAGAGACCCCCAGACACTGGTTCATGAGAAGAGAATTACCCCCCAGACTTGAGCCTGACACTCCAAAAACCCTCAAAAGATCCAAATCCTACACCTGGCATGGTGAGCAAGCCACCAAGTCACCCCGAGTGCTCTCATTCCGTGGCAGAAATAATTTTCGTAAAGGGGAAGTTAAGCAATTTAAGGGCGATTTGTTCCTCTTCTCATGCTCCTACATACACTGCCGGAGATTTAAGGATAAAAGGCTCTGTGCCTACATAGATGCATATATGTGTATTTAGGGTTGCGCCTGTGGTTATGTATATATGCATGCATACTTGCATGCAGATATGGATAAATGAATTGGGAAATCTAATTAAGAGTGATGAAGCCCGTTTAATTGGCTGTGCTGGACTAACATTAGGAATGCTGTGACTTTGGAGGATACTCATGTTGTCTTTTTAGGGGAGTTTGGCTTTGCAAGAGAGGAGTCCTGACAGTTTTGGGGGAAAGATGAACAGTGAAAATTTTCAAAATTTGGAAATGTCAAGAAGCTGTGAGGAGGGAGGCAACAATACTGTGAAACTTGGGACCTAGAAAATGCAGCTTCTGGGGCATGCAGAGGCCACTGGAGCTGAAAAACCCAATGCCTTGCAGATTTTGTAACCCATTGCAGTCACTTTTGAGAAGAAAAGGAGGGAAAGAAGGAAGGGAGAGAAAGAGAGAAATGGGAGTAAAGGAGAAGGAGAGAAGTGTGTGAAGAGAAGA
>NC_048924.1:2064839-2068529 GCF_011077185.1 Oxyura jamaicensis | reverse complement strand
GAAGAGAAGAGAAGAGAAGAGAAGAGAAGAGAAGAGAAGAGAAGAGACAGTGTACTCTCAGTGCTCCTGGGAACCGCTTCCAGCTCCACATTTTTGGTCTTCTCCACCTGAATGGGGTGAATGTGAACCACAAACCCTGAGGGCTGTCACTGCTGCAACACCCCTGCCTCTCCCCTCCATCTGGGTTTCTCCAGCTTAGTCTTCTCAGGGGTGGACTGTAGCTTTCAGAGTTAACGCTCCCCAGAGCGCTCTTCTCTCTCTCTTCCTTTCCTGCTCCAACCCCAAACCTCTTTGTCCATTTTAGGCCCAAATTTGCTCCAGAATCTGTATCCCACCCAGTCCCACTGAGACAATGAAGTTTCCCCCACTGCCCCCCATGGGGACAACTGTTTGTTGCTTCTTCTCCAGACAGAGCAGAAGTGCCAGCAGCCACTGAAAAACTGAGGTCCCCTTCTGCCCCCCAGGAGAACAATGGGGACTTCTCCACCCTCCCAAAAACAATAGGAGCAGCTGGTAGCCAGGGTCTGGCCACATCTTGCCTCTACCATGCCAGGGGCATGCGTCCCCTCTCCTCCACAAGCCTTGCAGTATTTGGGGTACAAGTCCATCATTGCTGATCCAGTCCTGGTGGAAATCAAAAACCTCTGCAACCCCCCTATTTGTGTTGTCTCCTTAGTCACCTCCTCATGTCAGCCTTTGGGGTGTCTTCTGCCCTTGCTGTCTTGGTTGGTCCCTTCTTCCTGGGAAACTGGAGTCCCAAAACAGCCCCCAAAAGCAACTACAGCCCACGCAGGTACATCTATTTGTTCTTCCGACATCCACTCTCATCCTAGGCACAGTCTGAAGTGAAATCTTCATTTTTCATCAGTCACCCCACAGCAACACGTATCTGTGTGTCCGTCTGTGTGTCAGTCTGTCCGTTCATCCGTCTGTCCATCCATCCATCCATCTGTCCATCCACCTGTCTGTCCATCCACCCATCCATCTTTCCATCCATCCTTTCATCCATCCTTTCATCCATCTAAAGCCCCACACACATTCATACACTTTTGTGTCACATCCATGTGCAAACATACCCCCCCATGTAAATAAGCAAATACTTATGCAAATATAAGTGTGCAAACAAATGTGCTCTGTACAGTTGCAAAAAGGATGTTCCTTGAGGTGCCTGCAACAGGATGTGTCCAACTGGAGGTATTCCCAAGGCAATGAAAAGCAATGTTTCTTCAGGGGGAGGACTGCAAAATCTTGGTGCACCCCTGGGCCAGATCCTGCCCTTGCTGGGACTCAGCACCACCTATCGATTTCACCCTGGGGGTCCCAGCCTGCTCATGTTCTCTCCCTGCCTTAGGGTTTGAGGGAACATGAAAGGGGACATGGGGGACCCCAGGGTTTTGTGGGAGTCAGCAGGAGGCTGTGGGGCAAAGCAGATCCTCCCGGCTCTAATTAAGTGTGATAAGCTTGTTAATTGAGCATTAACATGTGCTTATGTACTGGGGGCATGGGGGGAGCTGCACTCTGCTCTGGGATGTCTGGCATAGATTTTGCACTTTAATTAATGGAAAAGATGCTCTGGGCGATCCTTCTAAAACGACACTGAAGCCCAGACACTCTCAAATGCCCAAAGAAATAAAACCAGTGACTGTCAGAGAATAATTACACTGGGCCGGGCATTCCCGGATGACTTGAGCAACAATTCAGGCTGGTCCCCCCCCTCCTGGCTCTTCACACACACACACACCACATACACACAGATGAAAACAACAACAACAACAACAACAAAAAACACTCTGACAAAACGAACCCCAAACCGAACAACAAACAAGCAAACAAACAAACAAACAGAAAAATAATAATTCTGAGTCTGGGCATAAACCTGGCAAAATCCAGCGCCCAGCCACGAACTCTGAGGAATTGCAGGGAGGCACTGCCATGCACCTTCCCTGCTTCATTTCATTCCGTTTTGTCTCTGCTTTGATTGCATGGTTTATTTTGAGAGCTTTATTATTATTTTTTTAATTGTTATTTTTTCCTGGCAAAGGCCTATTTTTTTCCCCATGTTTCGTGAGCTTTTGGGTTTCCCCACATCAGTCCCCCAATTTCTCTGCATCTTCTCTCCCCCCCCCAGCCCCAAAGTTCTGCCACGGATTTTCCTACCAAATTTTCAAGCCAGCTTGTCAATTTAGTCTTTTTTTAAAAAATATATTATTATTATTATTATTATTTCCCTTTCTCCTAAGCTATCAGGACAGAAATATAGAAGTGGAGCTCTGAAAAAGAAACAAAAAGCAACTGCTTGTAACGCTGCTCTGAAGTGTGTCAGCTCGGGAATTGCACAGGTTTCACAAAAATCGGTGAAAATGCGGCCAAAAAGGGGAAACTATCACTCAGATGTTTAGGTGCTCTGCTCCAGGCCGTTTCTGCAGCCTTTATGTTACAGAAATTCGCAAACCTATTGAATAACTTTATTGCAGATAATATTAAAAAAGTGAACAAGCCCTAAAATATCACATTATTGTCGGTTTCTCTTCCCCAAAGCTGAGATTTTAACTTACTTCTCTTAGCTTAAAAGACTTTATGAACGGAAGTTGTAGGTAGTGAAGGGAAAAAGCATCGAAAATAAAACCCGCTCTTTTAAAAAGAGCTAAAATAGGTTCTCGAATAGATCCCCGGGGCTTAAAGTTATGGTTTTCTGTAAGGACACAAAATGCCCCAACGCTTAATCTAGGACTAAAAATCGATATATTTTTTTCAGGTCATATTTATGTGTGTTCTGCCTTCGGGAATTTACGTTTAAGATCCAACATAAGAAATCTCTACTCCCGAGTGAACACAAATCGCACACAGCCTCCTTATTTTTAAATACCTATTAATCTAGGAAAGAAAATTACTGATGAAAAATAAAATAAAAAAAATCGATCTTTGTCAGTCGCGAAACCGCAGAGCCGATCTTTCAACCTGTAACAATTTATTTAAGGCAGAAAACCGTGTTTTTGTTTTTGTTTTTGTTTTTCGGGTTATTTTTTTTTCCCTTGAAGTGCTCAGGTTTCGTTTCCCCTCCCCAGCCGCTTGGGTGCTTTCAGCACCCATCGATGGGTGATTTTCCACGGCGAGGAAATTAGGGCTTTCCTAGGAAAATAAAAAAAAAAAAAAATAATTATTATAATATATATTAAAAAAAAAAAAAAGCCGGGAAAGCAGCCCTAAATGGGTGCTTCGATGCCAGCTCGGTCCCGTGGGAATGGGGAGCGATTTCGTGCATGTCTTAACTCGGAGCCTCCCGGTGCCCTATGAGTAATGCGATGAGCGCTGCCCCCCCGGCACCTGCAGCGCCGAGCATCCCCTCCTGATTTTTTTTTTTTTTTTTTTTTTT
Organism: Oxyura jamaicensis; assembly: GCF_011077185.1. Taxonomy (NCBI): domain Eukaryota; kingdom Metazoa; phylum Chordata; class Aves; order Anseriformes; family Anatidae; genus Oxyura; species Oxyura jamaicensis. The sequence continues at coordinate 2,065,156 of NC_048924.1, read as the reverse complement.
TTTCGCGGAAAGGGGCCGAAGGGGCCGAAAATTCCGCTTTTAGGGATGGGCAGCGCCCGGCGCAAAAGCCGCACAGCTCCTGCTCCCCGCCCGTGGAAATTGCACAGCCCCCAGCCCCCAAGTCCCCCCCCCCCCCTTTTTTTTGTTGTTCCCCCAAGCAATGCGCACCACATTCTTCCCTGTATCTCCCCTGCCAATGCTTTTTTAAATAACAAAATAGAAAAATAAATAAAAAATAGAACACAATATAGAACAAAACAGCAATCGTTTTCCCCACGCATATATATATATATATATATATATATATATATATATAT
>NC_048924.1:2060680-2064739 GCF_011077185.1 Oxyura jamaicensis | reverse complement strand
TTTTTTTTTTTTTTTTTTTTTTTTTTTTGTGTGTGTGTGTGTGTGCAGAGATGATGTCTTGGTGCATTCCCCCTTCAGACTGAGGCACTGATGTCTGCATACAGATTGTCCCACCCATCCCTTTTTGCTCCCTTTATTTCTGGCCTTTGTCCTCTTCCCCTGGTGCCCCTATTGTGCCGTTCAAATGCATCACCTACAACAACTGGAGATTTCCCAGTGGGAAAGGAGATGTAATTTCCCTTCCCCTGACAGTCTGTGGTCTGTCTCCAATGCTGGGGCATGACCCATTTTGAGGACAGATTGCTTGATTTCTGTTTATAGTTATAAGGCAGGACCCAGAGGAGGATATTGTACAGGAGCAGGGACCCAATACGTTTAAGTCCACGGGCTCTGTTGTGCCACTTTCCCCTTTATAAGAGAGACTTCAGAGGTGTTGGGGAGTTTTGTTCTCTGCAGGAAATGTCCATGTTCCTTCTCTATGTGCAGGTGTGCTGGAAGCAGGAGGTGGGGAGGAACGACAAGGGGTAAAGGACTCCCTTTCCAACAGCAGGACACCTGGGGCAAGAAATATTGCTGCCTCTGGAAAACCGGGTCCTCTCTGCAGCTTCCCTCGTCTGTTGCTCCTAGGATTGCCAGAAAGCAGGTCACCAAGAGAGAAAAGACAGAGGCAGGACCAGAGGGTTGATTCTGCAGCCCCCATGGTGCTGAAGCCCTTGTGAAGGTGCCCTCCAAGGAGATCAGGTCCCAGAGACCAGTGCTGAGGCAATATTCAGACGTGGAAGCGAATGCACACATCTATTCCCCATGAGCTGGGTCATCGCACATCAGGGTTTCACCCCCAAGTGATATTTTTGGTACAAGTTTTCATTTTTTTTGAAAGTATTGAGCTGCTCTTCAGTGCAAAGTTGTTCTTTTAAATTTTTGGTGCTCTTTACACACCCAGGGATCTCCAAAGAAAATTGAAAATGAAAATGAAAAGAAAGGGACGACCCACTTAGGTCTGTCCACCCATCCATGCATCTATCCATCCATCCATCCACCCATTCCAGTGTGTACCATATGTGAATGTGGACCTTGGACACTCTTGATGTTCTGCACCACCTCCAACATGTGCATGGCTAAGGAGATGAGAAGGCAGTGTTCTGGCTCTGCTTCAAACCCAGTATTTATTCCCTGGAATATTTTCCCATCATGTTTTCCTGGTTATATATTATATATTTCCAGGATATTTTATCTTCCTTGTCCATGAAATAAGGAATTTCACACCTCTCCTAATTGCTGTAGAGGTTACCAGGCTGTAGGCAAAGCTTTACCAAGGAGAAGTCTTGCAATGGGGAGAAGAGCCTTTATCCTCCCAGGAATGGGAAGAGGAGGGTGAGGGCACTTGGGGGAAGTTTCCCAACCTGAAGCATGAACTTTGTAGTATTCCCCATTTCTGCACCCCAGCCAGGTGCTGCACAAGCAGAGATGAGCCTTCCTCTTGCTCCTGGTGAGGAGGAGGAGGTCTGGAGACACCTGAACCCATTCAGGACCCTTCTGGACATGCCACCAGCCTCCACCCTCCTGGTCCTCCAGCCTCCAAGGCACCAGAAAGCTGCTCCCTCCCACTGTGCAAGGATTTCATTTGCTTTCCAGCATGATTTCTTTGTTGGTTTTCCTTTACATCGCCCGGCAGCCCTGAAGGATTTTAAAGTATTTTTATAACAGGCCTTTTCCTCTCATTTCAGTTATGTATTTTGCTTTTCCTCTAGCTAGAGGGGGTGGTTCAATAAATAATGGTAATGAGGCTCGTTTAATTGTTTTTGGATGTGCCTGCAGATGAAATCTTGGATAAATTATTTCTTGGTGGGAAGATTTCACTTGACTTTTAGTTGTTGTTCTTTTTCCCTTTCTTCTTGCCCAGCTGCCAAAAAAAACAAAAACAACATGATTTCCTAAACAACGGCTAGAGCTCAGGGACTTTTTTTTTTTTTTTTTTTTTTTTAAGAAAAACAACAGCTTTACCACCTTATAGGGTTGTTGGTTTTCTTCCCCTTGTGTGCTTCCCTGTGCAAGGAGAGATTTATTCTGTCTTAAATGCCTCCCTCTAAGAACAGCCTTTTATGAAAAATCGCCACCCTTACGAGATGCTCAGGCTCATTCTTCGCCTCCTAAATTTGTCAGGCGTAAATTCAACAAAATAAAACATGTCAACAGGAAGAGAAATTACTCACGCTCCTATGAAATAGTCCTCTTGGTAGGAAAACAGTACTTTTACTGGGTTTAAACAAAGTTCCCTCTTGACCCAGGCTAGGGTTTTGCTTGAGAATTGATGGCTAGAGATGACAGTGTGTTATTAACAAAATATTGCAGCCAAGAGGACTGGTTTCGGGAAAAAATAATAATGGGTGGGGGGAGAGCTGGAAATGTAGGGTGTTGGGGCTGGAGGAGGCAGAGAGAGGGAAGAGGGATGGAGGGATGGATGAAAACATCCTGGGAGCCTTTGGAAAGGTTTGGCCAGATGCAGATGCAGAGAGTAATGGGATCGGCTGTGCTTATGTGAACTGATTAACAAAATCTAAATAAATCCCCCACTTACACACACCCACGACTAAAAATGCCTTTGGTTGGCAAAGCAGAGGAAACCTTCCCTCTCCGTCATGTCTCGCATGGTTAAAAATGTGTTTTCCAGTCAAACAATGGACTTTTCCCATGACTTGTTGCCTCTGGAAATATTCCTCTCCCAGAACTTTCTCCCCTCCCCCAAATCTGAGTTTTTACCCTTCTCTTGGACATTTTTGTATCATTTATTTCCATCACTAGAGCAAAACTTTCCGAGTCTGTAGAGAGAAATATGTCAGAAAATGGCCAATTCTATGACTTCCAGCCCAGGGATGCCATTCCCAAAGGCTTGAAAAATCACCAGGGGGACAATCTGAGAAGTGTCCATTCATCCCAGGAGCCTCAACAGTGCCCAAGCCAAGAAGGGATTAACTCTTTGGACATAAACGCCACTCCTCCACGCCTCTGACTCCAATCCTGCTGTAGATCAGGACATGAAATTGGGCAGAGTCTTATGAAAATTGGTCCTTGTGGAGACTGGGGACAGGTGGGAAGTGGGAGTGGTGGGTCTGGGGGCAAACCTCCCCTCCCTGCCTTGCCCTCTCTTTGAGACCAAAAGAAGAGAGAGATACAGAGATTTCTTCAAAGGTCTCTTTACACCTTGATTTTAATCACCACTTTATTATTTTGTTTTCTCTCTCTCTCTTTTTTTTTTTTTTTTTTTTTTCAAATTTTGAGGGATTTCTGTGATCCATCCTCTCCAGTCCCACGGAAAGGTCTTGTTTTGCTTCATGAGGTCTATGTACAAAGTTGCTCTGTCCAATAGGATCCAGGAGAGACCCAACCCCATCCAGCAGCGGTGGGGAGTGGGGTCAGCCCGTGCTGTCATTTTTCCCATCCCATCCACTTTTCCCATTGAGTTTCAGCAGCAGCTAAAGGCCCGTCCCGATAAGTCCCAACTCGTCTTAGGGGCTCTGATTTACGTGAGCTGCGATGAGCAGTGAGGAGAAAGGCTGCAGAAATAAAAGGTAAATTCCCTCCATAATCCAGCAATTTAAACAGTTTGTTCTTCAGTGCATATGTGGATCCTTCTGGTTCATGCAAGAGCCAAAAGAAGGATTTCTACTGGCTTTACTAAGCCCAGAGCCAAACCCTTGTGCACACAGACACAAAAAAGCTGGCTCGGCCAATGCTCACGACAGGGCTGGGCGAGGGGAGCTTTCACCAGAGCACCTCAGCCCTGGGGGCTGGAAGCCCCAGCCACCAAGGAGTCTTCCTTTGGCCAAATGCAGTGCTGGCGTCGGACAGCCCGGCTCCTTTGAGGAGTTTGGGGCCGGGCCAATCTACGCCCAGTTGGTTGTGGCCCACGGTTCATGTTTAGCAATACTACTTTCAAAAACAAACACTGGGGAGGGAACACATGGGCGTTTTCCCCCCAGGTCATTCAATTTTCTGGCATTAAAGGAAGTATTTTCCTTTCCTTTCCTTTCCTTTCCTTTCCTTTCCTTTCCTTTCCTT
>NC_048924.1:2047126-2060670 GCF_011077185.1 Oxyura jamaicensis | reverse complement strand
TTCCTTTCCTTTCCTTTCCTTTCCTTTCCTTTCCTTTCCTTTCCTTTTTCTTGCCTTGCCTTCTCCTCTTCTCTCTTCTCTCTCTTTTCTCCTCTCTTCTTTCTTATCCTTTCCAATCCTTTCCCCTCCTTCTTTCCCACACTCATGCCCATTAAATGACCCCCAGTTTCTTCACGATTCTCCCAAAATATCATCACCAAATTCCAATGGGTTTTCTCTGGCCGCAGCCCTCCTCGGTGGGAATTAGGCACCTAGCCCTCGGAGATCTCAGCAGCAGGACCGCAGCAAAGGTCAATGACCACCTTCAGTCCCGTCTCGGTTGGGATCTGGTGGGGTTAATGCCCACAGGATTGGAAGATCTTACCCAAACCCAAATGGGAAGGAACCCCCCAAATCATTGGAGCAGCCGTTGCCTGCAAGACATGGCCTTGGGTGTGCTCCTGCTCTCTGCATCAGAGCAGGGCTCCAGGAGCAGACGTTGCCCAGCCTTCATTGCCCTGTGATTCACGGCAGCTGGTGGCTGCTCATACCAAATCCTCCCAGAAACAACTCCTGCCAGGATGAGCCTGGCTCCCCTTTCTGTTCACAAAGAGTTTTCTTTTGAGGTCTCCATCTGGGGAGCGAAAAATGAGACAGCAAATAGGAAAGAGAAGATGTGCCACTGGATAGCGTTGGCTTTGGGCTTCAGATGTGTGGGCACAAAGGCATTCCTGCACACGGCTTCGGCATCTAAAAGGGTCAGGTGTGATGCATGTAGGGGTGTGCACCCGAAGGGCCGCCAGCCAGGACAGCTTCATTGCCCCAGGAGGTGTCGGGAGCTGAGCAGAACCTGCCTTTGTGCTCATGACACAGTCATGTCCAAGGAATCAGGATCTCACCCTTGGGATTTTGGAGCTTTGGGAAGCAAAGCGTTGCATGGCTTCCTCTCAGCAAAACACGCATTGCTGGCGTCACCGCGATGGATTAGGGCGACTAGTGTCAGCTGAGGGGATGGCAAAGGAAACTCACCCCTTCAGCTGCCCAGGCCAGTCACACACGAACCAGTTCTGCAGCGCTGCAAACATCCGATGGCACCAACCCAGCGGAGCAGAGGGCGGCCAGGATCCAGGACATGTAAACCCTCGTCTCCCTGATTTCTGAGGATGCAGAAGGGGTTTGGGCTGCTGCACATGTGGCTCAGGGCAAGGAATTGCAGTGGGTTGTAAATTGAGTTGAATGAATCCCAATGAATGAGGGATCTCAGTCCTCTCCTGTGAGGTTACTGCTGCAATGCTGTGTGCACGCTTGCTGTCTCCTTCCCTCTCTGGGGCCAGAGAAGGGCATTAAATGGGATTTCTGGGAACTCAACACCTTTGGGGAGGCAAAGCCAGCTTAGTCTCCCACCGTCATCATGATGGGATGAAACTCGGACCAGGGAGTTTTCAGTTTGCGTGCTGATGACACCACCCTTTAACTCCATGACTAAGCTCTGGGGATGAGCCATGCCAGCTCGCACCTTGTTCCTTCTTGCCAAAAAAGGTGCACCGTGCTGCAGACACCAGGGAGATGGGGATCCTTCCAAAGTGTGCTATGATATTCCTTGCATTTCATAAACCCAGACATCAGGAACAACCTGCCGACCTCTGTTTGCTCAGTGCCCTCTTTGAAAAACATTTTCTGCTGAGCACATCTGCAAAATCTCCTGCCCAGCCCCTGGTTTCGTGTCTTCCCACATCTGGGACAGGCTGAGCTCTGTTTGCGGGGGAGAAGGTGACAGAAGGGTGTATCCATGGGAAGTTTTGGTCTCCTCACTTTGCCCCACAAATTGCAGATCCTGGGAGTGGAAATGGTGCATGTCAACAGGAGATAGCCAGATGCTGGGGACATTCCCTCACCTCTTCACCCAAATCCAGGTTGATTCCCACATCAGCACCCTTATGTTAATGCGTTCTCACCCCACAACCTCCTTCCTCAAGGGACAAGATTTGATGCTGTTATAACTAGCAAGACATTTGCTTTCCGGGCTGAAATCCAGAAAGCCAAGGAGAAGACCGGACAGCTGCCACAGGTTGTGGAGAGCTTTGAGTTTCCAGCTCTACCTGCTCCATCCATCTCTGGAAAGGTTTGGGAGCCCTTAAACCATCGCATCACATCTGCTGCCTGCTTGTTCCTGGCTCTACCTTTAACTTGTTGGTGACCTCAGCCACATCATTTCCTTTCCTGGTGCCCCAGTTTCCCACTATTTAAAGTGGAGATAATGGCAGTGATCTCCCTGGCAAAGTACTCAAACAACTCCATCTGAAAAGCTTTCTAGCAGCCGGTGCATGCACAGGGTGCTTTTATCACTCTGACAGGTAGATGTGGGGTTGCTGGGAATAGTGTGGCTCTCACGCATTTACTGAGCTGTTTTTTAACCTCGTAAAATCAAACCAAGCCCATGAACATGGACAGCACTCCTCACCCCAAGGCCCACTTCCACCAGAGCCAAGGGAATGCTGTCCTGAAGCTACAGGTGATGAGGTGGGATGGGACCAAGTCACCTGCTTGCCTACCTTGGCTTGTTGTGAGCCTTCCTGATGGAGATTTGTCTGAGATGGTCTTCCAGCACCAGGGATTCAATGTTTTTCCTGTGAGCACCAGATTTTAATGCTTCCCTTTCTGTAACAGCCAGGGCTGTATTTCATCAGCCATCCCCAGAGATTCTGCATTAGAAAAATTTATAAGCTTGGAGGACCGTACTCAGAGATGAGCTAATGGAGGCCAGGGGTGCCTCTTCTGGGAAATGCTTTGGTGGTCTGATAAAGGCTTGAAAATATACCTATTTTCTCTGCTTACATCCATTTATCAAATAAAAGACACCAGCTCACCCGGTAGATTTTGGCAGTCCCTGTCAATCTGGGCACACTGGAAGACCAGGGTGGATATGACCAGGTAGCATTAGGCATCCTGCAGAAATTGCATCTGAAATGGAAATAACTTTCCTCTGCATTAATAACTCTTTTAATCGGGGAGAAGGAGGAGGAGAGGGGGATCTGACCCCCAGCCACACGCTCTGGGGTGAGCAGCACTGGTTGTGGGCAGGTTACATAGAGGGTCAACTGCAAAAATAGGTGCCTGGTGGCCTCCACCCCTCCACCCAAACCTGCGTCCTTCCAGGAGGGATTTCCAGGGCAGGAGACTCATGGCATGAATGCGGCTTTGCAGCTTCCCCAGGCTGGTTCGACTAGGGCCAGCTTGGCGTGGAGCCACGCGATGCATGGCCAACGAGCCTCAATGCACATCAGTGGGCCAGGGGATGGATGGTGATTTGTGAGCCCATGCAGTCACCTTGCAGAGCATTGATGCAAAGTTTGGGGCACTGATATTTCTGTCCAAAACCCTTGGCCTTGATCAACTTATTTGTATTTTGGAGGGCTCTTAGTGCACACAACCGCTTCAGGCATGGCCTTTGGGCAACACCTGGAGCAAGGGAGAGATCTCAAGGTGCAACGTGCCATCACACAGATCTTAGTGAACATGATAAGGCTCTGGCTGCTTAGCCTGTACCCACCCCCATGTATCCCATAGTGCTTCTCATTGACCATATGGGGCAAAATAAAACAGCCCTCATCCTTCCTGGAGAGGCCAAGCATTGGGAGCAGGAGATGGTTCACCTATAGGCACCCTCCAGTGGTGGCCAAGCCTGATCCCACGTGAGGTCCACCAGGAGCAGGTTGCAAGTTCCCCCATGGACTCCAGAAGGCCCTGAACTCATCCCACAGAACTAAGGATGCTTTTGGTCCCAGCAGGTGGGATTCAGGCCAGCCCAGTGCTGGGGCCATGCCTTCTTTCTGTGTTGGAAGATGCTTTGGCTCTTCTACTCCAGCAAGCTCTTGCCAAGAGTCCCTGCCCTATGCCCCGTCACCACCTAAATCCTCATCTCCTGTCCAGGGAAGCTGCAGATGCTGAGAATTTGCCACCCAGTATTTAAATCCGCAGTGAGCCTCAGAGGCTCACCTTGTCCCTGCACAACAGCTCTTGCAATCACACAGAAATTCTCACAACGCCATGAAAAGAAAGTTCGAAGCAGAAACTGGCAATTACTGTTCAGTAAAACAACTCAATTCGGGGAAAGCTGAGAACCGGCACGTTCACTTTCCCCCTGTCATTCCTCCACTGAACTTATTTATTTTAAAATAAATTACCAGCCATCCTGTAAAACACTTTACTGGCAGCTTTTAAAAACGGCCTCTCCCTCCAGCTCCTAATGCCACGTTATCCGGCAAAAAGCAGTGTTTCGCAGACGGCAGCCATCAGCCGCATTGATTTGTGTGGACTCGGAGATGAATGATAACGCCGGGCCGTGGGACGGGCGCTGATTTATGAGTCGGGGTGGAGCTGGTGGCTCGCTCCTCACAGCCCAGGCTCTGCACGCTGGTACTGGTCCCACTGGGAGAGAGTTACTGGGAAGGGAGGATGCAAGGGATGTCTTGCTTGTGTTCACCCTCATGATGGCCATTCACCCTCAGGATGGCCAATGAGGGCATCCAATGGCTTCTTGCACCGTTCTCTGTCTTGTTGCAGGGGTGGTTGCACCTAAGACCAGCTGATGCTGGGTGAATGTTCCCCAGGATGCAGTACATGTGATTTTGGGGTTTCATGAGTCCTGGGATGGAGGAAATGCTTTTTTTCCAGTGGGTTCACAGCTTGTCCTTTTGAGCAGGGTTTTGTTAATGCTGAAGCAGGACCAGAAAAATGGATTTTCCATTCAACAGCATGGTCTGGGCTCCGGGTGCAGTTTCCTCTGGTCTTTGGGCAGCGGTAATGTCTCACTCTGGCAGGGAGGCTCCAAAGGTTGCACTGGCGTGGAGCTCACCCAGACCTCCCCGGGACAGAAATACCGCCCCTCACCTTCACCCGGTTACATCAACACTGCAGGAATTTAATTACCTTGGAGACCTTTAGCTCAGTGCTGATATTAATACGGCCAACAGGTCTAAAAGACATAGAGGTGGGAATTTATACTCCTGCTCACATGGACGCACACAGAGCATGAGTGCTAATTTCTGTAGGAAAGCGGCTGAAACCCATAGGTGGGTTCAGTACAGATCTTGTGAGAGATCTGTGCCAAATGGAATGACAGCTCAGCACCACCTAGACTGGAAAAAAACACTTAAATCCAGCTGGAGCAGATATTCGGGCATTAGGGACATGCCCAAAAAACCTTCCCTGCTCCTACAGGGCTCTGCAACGAGAGGGAAAAAATTGAAGTCTGCAGGTTTAAGTTCCCTGGAAGAAATCGTGGCCCTCTGAAACGAGTTGCAAAACTTGGCTTCGACCGGGCAAAGATCGCAGCCGCTGCCATCCCCAGCACTGGGCGCTTGCGCAAGCCCCCGAGCAATACAATGACGTGGCAGGATTTTCCCTATAAAAAATTCGCCCTGCTCTGCAAGATTGCAGCGGGCTGGAAAATTCGGCTGGGCATGTGCAACTCTGGGTCGTGCTGGATGCAAATTACCTTGATTACAGGTTGGGTAATTATAGCCGCAGCGCTGGCAGTTGGAGGGCTGCGGGGGGAGCCCCTTTTGTTTTTTTTTTTTCCTTCGGAGACTGCCTGTGAATTCATCTTAAAACTTTCAACAGAGCAGGGGTGTGCGTGCGTGGGGGGACTCTGCTGGGCTGCTCAGCTAGGAGCATAAATCACTTTTAGGGAATCATAAATCCATCTCTTCCCGAGCCCTCCAGCCCGTGAATGCAATGAGGCGACGGCGGAGCTCATGCTTCACCGGCTGCATGCGGCTGTGGCAAGAAAAACACTCTCCAAACCGCTTAGAGCATAAAGAAGTCTTGACAGTGTAAAAGCCCTTCATTCAGAGTGGGCAGACGCAAGAGGGTGGTAAAAGGGGCCCTGGTACCTGCAGGTATTTAGATAGGGTGGGATTGAGTGGGGCTGGGAAGGGCATTAGCACTGGAAAACTGCTTGGGTTTGGGGAAAATTAAGTCTTAGCGTGGCTTCGTGCCATCTTAGTGAAAAACTGGGATGCAGACACCTTGGTGTGTGCATCCCCTCCGCTGCCAGCCCCAGGGTCGAGGCATCACCCGCACAAATCGCGTGCGTGGGGTTTTGCTGGTGGGAGACACCGATTTCCCTCGGATGAGCACTTTGAACAAGTGTATTAAATGCTCAGCATCCTGCTGAGCCCTCTGCGCTCAGCATGGGTAATATATGTATTAACATGCCAGCGAGATGCAGCATTATTCTTATTAAAAATAATTTACGCAGCCCCATCACTTGACATTTATGTTTCAAAGCCTGTATAAATCTGGCGTGGCTCAGGCAGGGGGGCTTTGCATGGATGGGCTGTCCCAAACGGGATGCTCCTGCCCCAGGAGCTTTGCTTTGAGCCTGGGGAGACGAGGAGCAACCCAGGGGGGCGTTTATTATGGGGGAAAAAGGGAAAAATTAGGAAGGAGGACTAGGGAAGCATGCAGGCTCTTTCTGCTGTTGTGTCTCAGCTGTTAATTTGACAGTGAATGACGGCAGGGCGGCTGTAAATCTGCCGCCTTCGGATGCAGGCGGCTCGAAGCCGTCTGCAGCGGCGCAGCCCTGGGCTCGGCGCCTCCAGGTGAGGCTCGGCCCCGCGGGGTTTGGCTGGGGGTCGCCCCCGATGCCGGAGCGGGCGGCCGGTGCGCGGCAGGAGGTGGCACGTCCCCGTGTCCCCGGGTCCGCCGCGCGCCAGCCGCTCCATGAGCTCATCGCTCGGGGGATCTCTGACTCAGTAAATGACCCATTGGAAGAAATGAGGGGGAAAAATACTGTTGGAGAGGAAAAAAAAAATATAAAAAGAAATAGTTAAAGGAGCTGGGAAGGTGGCTCGCTCAATTGACATCATTTCACCCATCCTCGGCCCCTGATGCACCCTGCACCGTGCTGGATGCTGTCCCACAGCCCTGATGTGAATTAGTCTCATTGTCACTTCGTGCCTCAGTTTCCCCATCTGTACACCAGCTCGTTGCTTGCTCAAAGAGGTGTCAGCAGGCCTTGGAGTGTGATATAGTGGGTGAAGGGGTGTTGGTATGGATTATTCTTGGCTGAGCAGGGAACAGACACCAAAGGTTCCCCAAAGGGGTTCCCATGGTCCCATGTACCCAGAAATGCCATCCTCTGGGGCATTGTTTTTTTCCTTGGAGACACCAAAGAATGCTGAGGACAAGTGGATCAGGCCCAGATCTGGGCTTAACTGCCTGGGGCACAGCCCTGGTGGATGAGGGCTGGATCCTGGGCACAGGCAGGGTTGTGCCAAGTGATGGAGGATGGACACATGGACGTGTCCCACCAGCCACCATGTCCCCCTGCATCGCTGGTGGCTGGTGAGGGGCCAAGTCTGGGATCTGCAGCTCCCAAGGAAGGGCCGGGGTGCAGACAGATGCTGCCAAAAACCTCTCCTAAAATGGAGAGCCCAGCAGGTCTCAGAGCAATTGCCAGCGTGAATACTATGGGGTGACCTACTTGCCATGGAGTTTTACTCAGTGCTAAGTAGAAAATAAATGCCTTTAACTAAATCTGCTCTGCTTTCTGTGGCCTATATACCAAACTGCCTCTTTAGCAGTGGCAGAGGCTCCTTTGCCAAGAAGCGCCGCGGCAGTGACCTGTTTCTGGTGCTGCCAATGCCTCCAGCCCATCAAGAAGGCACGAGGAACCGGAGGAGCCCGTACGCCCCACGATGATGCATAAAGGGTCTCCTCCAGCCTCCTCCTTCCCTGTTCCTCACTATGTGACTTAATTGCTTTATTTTTCCCTTGCTAGGGATAGGCAAACAAAGGTTACCCAGATTTCCTTGGTTTCACAGGTGGAGTTTTCGCCTTCAAGGACACTGCATTTGGGGGAGCTCCTGGTCCCCATAAGCCAAGGGTAGTTTGACCCCATGGCACATCCCTGGTGGCTCCATCCTCTTCCTCGGGAGAGGCACGGCAAAGTGTCGTGGGACAGTGGCAGAAATGGGGGAGCGGATCACTTGGCTCCGCAGAAATGCCTTTAATGCCTTAATATCCCTTTTTTAGGGTACAATTATGGATCAGCTGCACCTCGCTGCTGTAAATCGGCATCAAAGGCTCCCTCGCGTCAATAGGAGAACACATGTACTTACAAGACTCCAGGTGTTTGATGCTAATAAAAAAAAGATTAAACAAGAGGTCGTCATCATGCGCCGAAGCGGCGTGCGCAGCCCGGCCAGGTTGGAGGGGCTGGGACCAAGCTTCTGGGGACGTCCCCACCTCAGGGTCCCTCCCGGGAGGGCCCCGTTGGGCTGCCCCAGCCCCCAGCCCCTGCACCCCCCCTGCCCCATGCCCACACCCCGTGCTGGATTTCGGGAACATTAATCACCCTCCCTAAACTGACAGTCCAGCTTCTGTAGCCGTAGCGATTATCCAAGCGTTTTAATGACACCTTGGACCCAAGGTATCAATTAGGCATGTCGGGAGAAGCACTGCCTTGAGCTGATTCAGCCCATCACGACCACAAGGCAGGGCCCCGTGCCAGGCTCTCCCCAGGATGCGATCGAGCCTCTGGGGCTGGGATGTCTCCGAACCGCCCCAGGGGGGGCCAGATGAGGACTTTGTGCCTTTTATTTAGTGCCTCGCGTGCTGCTAACCCCATTGCTTGTGCAACAGCCCCTGCAGAGAGCAAGGAGCGTGCTTGGATTCACACTGCGGTGTAGGATTGGGTAGTAGGGCATGCAGGGATTGTAGGGAATTAGAGTTGGATAATGGTGTTTTTGGGCCGGATCACGGTAGTTTGGGTTGGGTTGAGATCCCAGGAGGTCTCTAGGGAAAGTTTCTGCTCAAAGCATGGTCAGCTATGGGTTTGGATCAGGCTGCTCATGGCTTGGCCCACCCCGGTCCTGAGAGATTCCAAGGACGGAGACTAAAATAAAACAGTCAGTACTGGAGGGATATGATGGGATGGGTTAGGATGGGATGGGATGGGATGGGATTTGGTGCAATGATGCAACAGAGGTCTGTTGGAGTCACAGCTAGCCCCACGTGCAGCACAAACCCAGGATTTGGCCATCTCCATCTCTTTTACCTCTTCTCATCCTTGGTCCTTTTTCCTTGCCTCTGCAGAGGGGGCTGAACCAGAAGGGTTCAAGGCCAGTTGGCCATGTTTCCCATCTCGGCGTGTCCTGCTTGATTTCTGCTTCATTCCCTGGATGGGAAATTTTGGGAAAGTCCCTTGGAAAATCTTACTTGTGAGCTGTGGTTTCTGCCACAGAGTCCATCCTGTGACAAAGGACTCTGGGAGAAGTGGGGTGAAACACCCCAAATATGGTGCAGCAGCTCTGTAGGATAGACTTCATCATCCATCCATCCATCCATCCATCCATCCATCTATCCATCCATCCATCCATCCACTCACCCACCCACCCATCCATCTATCCATTCATCCACCCATCCATCCACCTCTCTACCCATCCTTTCTCTTCATCTTTCTCTGCCATTTTCCCACATTATTTTATTCCAGCTTTCGGTTGGAAGGGACCTTAAAGATCAGCTAACTCCAACCCTCCTGCCCTAGGCAGGGATGCCACCCATGAGATCAGGTTGGCCAAGGCCCCATCCAGCCTGGCCTTGAACACCTCCAGGGATGCGGCATCCACAGCTTCTCTGGGCATCCTGTTCCAGTGCCTCACCACCCTTACAGTGAAAAATTTCCTCCTAATGTCTAAACTAAATCTATCCTCTTTTAGATTAAGATCATTCCACCTTGTCCTATCATTATCTACCTGAGTAAAGAGTCTTTCTCTACCTTTTTATAAGACTCCTTTAAGTATTGAAAGGCTGCAATGAGGTTTCCCTGGAACCTTCTCCTCTCCAGGCTGAACATCCCCAGCTCCCTCAGCCTTTCTTCATAGGAAAGGTGCTCCAGCCCTCTGATCATCCCCAGCCGTGTCTCTCTCTTCCTTTGGGTCACCCAGGGTGCATGGACTCAGGAGACCTCACGCCTCCTCTTCCTCCCTGACCTTCTCCGCAGCCTCCTTCTGACATCAGGCGGACGAGACGAGGATTTCCATTGAGGGTGACCAGAACAGGGCAGAAAACCATCACGCCTGCGCAGAGGCCAAGGGCTCGGGTTGTCTGCCACGGCCAATGACTCAACGTGGTCGTGGGCTCAGGTTCTGGCATCCCTCCCTGCACATAGGGAGCATTTCCACCACAAACTGCAGTCCGCCCACGGACCAGCACCCTTCCCACTGGGAAAACCCTCTGAGAAGACACGGGAGCCTTGAAGCTGTCGTCGACATGTGGGCAAGCCGATGAGCACTTTGCGGTGACAAGGGGCCTGTCTTTGTGACTGGCCTGCCAAAAATGTGTCTCTCGAAACGCTGGCAATGACATATTTTTGGGAGTTGGCTGCCTCCTACTTCCCTGGAACTAGAAATGCTCTCAAGCCAACGATCTGTCAAAGCCTAAGGGCAATAAACATGTGGTTTTGCCACCCAAGGTCTTTCTCCTTGGCTTTTGCCTTTGCTGTTCTGGGGTTGGGTGTTTTCTTTTTTTTGAAGAGCTTGTGGGAGAGGGCGAATTTAATGTGTGCAGCCTACAGTTCCCTGCACTGTGTGGGCCTGCAGCTACATCATGTTGGGGCCAAGAACAACACAGGAGCTGGGAGGCTTCGCCATGAAGCCACAGGCTTGGGGTACAGGACACCTTGGCTCCTCTCCGCCACCTCTGTCCATAATTCATCTGTTTTTGAGCCCTTTGGGGAAAACGTGGGTGTTTTCCAGGTGGGCCTTGTCCGTACTCCCAAATTTATCCCACTGGGGCATGACGAATGCATTTTGTGGTGCATGTTGGGTAGCACTCAATGCAATTGAGACCAAGTCATTCCTGAGAGGTGTTGAACTAAAAGTGACAGAAGTGCCCCATTTTTATTTATCTATTTATTTATTTATTTTTTAGGGAGGAGAAAAATGAGAGGTTTTGGTTTTCAGACCTCCAAAGTTCTCCTTTGGTAGCCCAGTTCTAAGCCATCTTAGATCACCTGCTGCTCATGGAGAGCTTAATGTTGGGCTTTGATTAGTATTAATATAGACACAGTCCTGTAAAATAGTGTAATCATAGGAAAACCCACCAAAAATTTCATGGTGTAGTAGCTGGCATTGGTATTCATCCTGCTACATGCTGCTCAGGCTTATGGCTTCTTCGCTTGTTCCCAGCAGAGGGAATAATTTACTCCTCCCTTTGCAGAAAACTTCTGCATGAAGCAGCTAGGTCTGTTCCTTCTGCTTCCTCTTCTCTCAAGTTCTTGCAAAGATTGCACAAGCAGGGCTGTGTTTCATTAGGCTTTGGATCATTCTCAGCATTTTTCTTGATTTGTCCCCCAGATCATTCTTGAAAGAGGAGCTGAAAAGTGGATGCACAGGTAGGACCTGTCTCTGATAAAGGCTGAGATATTAAAGGCTCCCGTTATAGTCAAAGGTGAAGAGACACCTGCAGAGGGTGAATCACTGGAGATCGGTACCCAAGATAGCGCAGATAAATTGTCCTCTGCGTGTGCGCTTCCCCATTGCCTGTGTCAGGTGGAACCAGCTGAAATTCAGATGTCGCAGGGTTTCGATGGGCCATGGGGTGGCTCCAGCCACCCTGAGCAAAGCGGGGTTCACTCTGTCCCTTTATGCATCCCTGTAGGAAGCCAGCTGCACACATGAACATGTGCAACAGTCTGGCATTGCCCTCATGCAATGGCAGGGAGCACAGTAGTTTCCCTTTTAAATCTTTTTTTTTTCTTAATCTTTTTTTTTTTTTTTTTTTTTTTTCAACCACAAAACATTGGTTTGATTCCAGGACATTTTTTAAATAACTTTCAGAATCAGCAGGAGGTGGGGCAGGGAAGAGATCTGTTCTGGAGCTAAGCTGGGATATACAGGCTTAATTCAGCACTCCGAGGGAATTAATTCGCCACTCCGGTGATGCAAACGGGCGGCGAAGGCGCTGAGCTGAGCGGTTGCAATCCCGACTTCTCCAGGGCACGCGGGAACGTGGGGGTGACTCAGAAAGCCGTGGTAGCTGCTGCTGGGAGAGGAGCTAGTCTGAGCCCGTCGCTGCACGTGAGAGTGGGCAAGGGAGGGCAGGCAGGGTTAGGATCAGCGTGGCAGAGTCAGGGAGAAAGCTGCGGCTTCCCAGAGCAAGGGGGGGAAAAATCAGCTTGGGAAAATCAGCTTGGGAAACAGCAAGGGGGGGAAAAATCAGCTTGGGAAACAGCAGCGGCTGGTGGCACGACTGGAGGGGAGGAGGAGAGCATCCATCACCCACCACCGTCCTCATTCTCCACGCCCAGTGTTACTGGGGCAGGGGACGGGGCTGCGGTGGGAACGGGGTTAGCCTGTGTACGGGTGGGCAGGCATCTGGTCTTTGGGTTGGGGTCCCTCCATGTTGTTGCCCATGGGCCAACCCAGCCCATCCCCAGTGGGCCAAGCTCTGGGTGACCTGCACAAATCCTGCTCTGTGAGATGTCTTGGGGACCCCAGGGCACCTACACGTGGGCAACGCCGTTGGGTGGGTGCTTAGGGACTCACCTCATATAACCCAAGAGATCCATAAGGAAGATGTCCCCATGTGACATGCTCTTGTACAGGCCACAGAGGGGACCAGATGCTCCTCAGAGGAAGAACCCAACCAGTGGGCCATAAAGGTGGGAAGGCCTCAGCTAGGGGCACCTGAGAGCAGCTCCTAAGAGCAAAGTGGGGCTATGGGCTGCACCGATGCGAGCAGCGACGCCGGGTTCTCAGCGGTTGAGCTTGGGCAGCTCAGGTTTCTCATTCCCCACGTGGAGGTTTCCCATCGCGAAGGCTTAGAGTCGGGAGGAGGATCTGGAGGAACAAAGAGACTCCTGTCAAATCTCTGCCTGTCTTCTTGGGTAAGGCTTCATCTTGTCTATCAGCAGTCACAAAAGAATTTATCGTCAGTGGATCCCTCCTAAAAACCCCCTCCCATCCTGATTTGGCCATCTTAATGGCCCAGATGGTCATTACAAGGTGCCCAGTTGTCTCCATCGGCTCCAAAAGGAGAACTGGACAAGTTCGTGATCCGTGGCTGGGGTTCAGCAAAAGACCTCTTGGTCCATGCTTCTCCACACCACGTTACCCTCTCCCTTCAAGCCCTTTCAGGATGGCTGTGGGATTAGGAGGTGTCCCAGAGAGGTAGAGGATGGGATGGTGAAGGCCCCAACCGTGCCCAGCCCTGCTTGCCTTCCCCATGTGGATCGTGCCGTGCGGAGACGTGCACCCAAAGAGGTCACGAGTGGAGAGGAGACACCTTGGCGGCTGGGTTGGCGGAGGAGGCTGGGAGGAGGCGAGGGGGTGGGTTTGTTCTAGGCAAGGAGACAACCAGGCAAAAGAGTCATGAGTTCTTGGCTATGGAGGGGCCCATTCCTTGCAGAGAAAATTACTGGCAAGTGGCTGAACCATTGAATGCTTCTCCCCAGCCCTTCCCTCGCTGAGAGCAATATGAAGGCAATTATTAGAGCTACTTCTGAAAGGAAAAGGGGGAGGGAGAGGAGGGGAAAAAAAATGAAAAAAAAAAAAAAG
>NC_048924.1:2020196-2047026 GCF_011077185.1 Oxyura jamaicensis | reverse complement strand
GATCAAAAATTAATCTAAGCACTTCTAAGAAAAAAAAAAAAAAAAGGAAAAAAAAAAAAAAAGGAAAAAAAAAAAAAAAAGGAACAACCTGGAGAGCTGAAAGCTGCTGCCTGGATGTGGGTTTTCAACAAGACTGCTTGGCACATCTGTTTGCCTAACCCAATGCATCACACAGGCTCCGAAAGCTATAATCAGGCAATTTCAGGGTGTGGAGCCGGGCACTAAATAAGTACTGAGATAAGTGCACGCATTGTTCACACGCCAAGAGTAAAAAGACGTGCAGACGGCGAGCCCCGCGCCGGCCCGAGCGATGGGGCAAGCCCCGAAATCCAAAACCCTCCAGAGCCTTGGGGCTGGTGGGGATGGTCCTGGGGCCAGATCCGGGTGTCTGGCAGCAAAGCGCCCACGGGAAAAGGACGAGCACTGGGGAAAAAAGTGCCGACGGAGGAGAAAGCAGCCCAGCTTTGCATCTCTACACCTCCCCACGCCAAAAAAACCCTCGGTATAAGTGTCAATGGCGTCATCGCGGAAAGGTGGTGCTTGTCACAAATAAATCACCCCTTGCCTTTTAGCTGTGATGATAATTATATGGTGTCTTAAGTATCTGTACAAACTGTCAGGGGAAATATATGGTGAGTAAAGAAACTTGGAGCTTGCTAGCAGGGAAATGTTAAGGTGTCTCAGCTTAGCTGCTACAAAGGAACCTTGTCTGGATTTATTTGGGGGTGGGAATGATGAAAGGTTGGATTCGTGTCCTTTCTTGTCCGTCAGGAGACATCTAATGTGGTTGTATAACCCTAATGGTTTTTTTAAAAGGAAAATTAGGGAATCGGAGGTTTGGGAACACACATGGTCCGGGGGGAGGGAGGGCAGAGGGGTCCCCAGTGTGCTCAGAGGCCAGGGCCGGATCCTGCCTGCAGGAGCCCCTGGTGGCAGGGCAGCTGGGTGTCACCACTCTCCAAAACGCAAGCCCTGGGGCTGGCAGAGATGCTGCTGCAGGCCCCAAACCCATCAGGGGCATGCACGAGTGAGCAGCCTTGCACCCAGGGGCTTGCACCCAGGGGTGCAGACATCATCACTAGGGTGAGAAATCCCCAAATTTTGGGTCCCACACCACACTCCATCCATCACCCATGATGGGAGCTGGGAACATTGAGCAGGCTGCAGCTGAAGTACCAACGAGGACCAACCCTTGCGCTGCAAACAGCCCCGGCCGTGCCACATGGACAGCTCAGGCCACGCTGGGCGGCTACAGCAGGATATGGCCCCGTCACTCCTGCTCCTCGCTGGGCTTTGCCATGGGCGCCCACCACCGTGGTCTCCGGGCACCTGGCAGCGGTCACGGCACTTCGAGCAGGACCCCGAGGTGGGACCTCGCTTTGCTTTTCCTCCACTCAGCCCCCACGTGGGTCGGTATTTCTGCGTGGAAACCAAATTTACCCAAAATGCTCCATCTTGCCAAAAACGCTCTCTGCATTTCTTTCCCTCTCGGGGCTCCCGGTTTTGGTGGATCTGCACGCAAACTGGGCTCAGTCACAGCTATTTCGGTTATAGGTGTGGCCGCTTACACAAACTGTAATTACCCCAACAAAACCCCCATGGGGGACATGGTTACGGTGCCGAAGTCAGGCCTGCAAATAATGTGTCCTCGGCGGACCACGGCCACCTTGGGCGCTGTCCTGGCGTTTCGGGCAGGGAAACTGAGGCACGGGGGTCACAGTTTGCTCAAGGCCAGCCACGTTCCTGCTTCCTCTCTCCCCTCGCACGGTATCCTACGTGCGGGCTCCGGAGCCGAGGGATGCTGCAAGCTGGCACACGCTGCAGCGGGGTAATCCCCGCTGCTACGGCTGCTGTGGTTGGGTCCAAAATGTGTGTTTTTTTTATTTTATTTTATTATTTTTTTGGGGGGGTGCCCCAAAGAGGTGTTATTTTTTTGGGGGGTGCCCCAAAGAGGTGATCCTAAAGGGGTCATATTCCGCTTTGGGGTCGCAGCCCACCTCTGGTGCCCCCTTCCCGCCGGGAGCCCCCTGCCCCACTGCAGCATCCTGGGGGTCGCATCCAGCCCTGGTCCCCCATGGGGCTGAGCCCTCAGCCAATCCCGCTCTGCCAGCCATGTTCCTGGCCAATCCCCTGCTGCCACCTCACTCTGCTCCCAGCCAATCCTATGCTGCCACCTAGCTTTCCTTCCAGCCAATCCTGTGCAACCACTCCATCTTCCCAGCCAATCCTGTGCTTCCCCATCCCAGGGTATATAAACCCAGGTGGTCCATTTTGGGGGGAAAAATGGTGGTTTGGGGTTAGAGGGGGCACCCCAAAACCACCCCCTGTGTGAGCTGTGGGGCTGCCTGCACCCCACAGGACCTCTCCCTTCCATCCCTGCCTGACACAGCCCAACACCACCGAGCTCGTTAGGGCCTGGCGCTAATTACCCTTCGGAGCCATGCGAGCACTGGGGTCTCTCATTAACCCCTGCCCAACGTCTCTCCTCTGCCAATGTGTCCCACAAAGCCACAATTAACACAAAGCTCGTTTATGTGCCGAGCTCCAGGTAACGAGCTCCTCAGGCGCGAGCCGGCGTCCCATTTTTTATTCCATTTTATAATCCCCCCCCTCCCTTTTCTTCTCCTCCCCAGTTCCTTTGCTTGTTTATTTATTGGCCTTTTATTGCAACGGATATTTGCATGGAAACTGTTTCCTGCTGTTCCCTTCCCACTCCCAGCCATCATCCTCGGGTCGGGATATTGCGGTTTCCACGGCAACGCGTTGAGATGCCACAGAGGGACCGCGCTGCCTTCAGGTGGGGAGCCGGGCAGATGGAGCTGGCGAGGAACAAAGACGGGGCGAGGGGGGGAAGACCCCCTCCACATCCCCCTTTTTGTGGGGTCGTGGTGGTCCAGGGCAGAGGAGAAGGGAGAGGGAAGCAACATCAGGATGAGCTGTGGGGCTGAAGGTGCCCAAACGGGCTCAGCTCGCCTTAAAAAAAGGCTGGGGTTGATGGTGAGCAACCCATTTGGGGGATTTTTTTATAGGAACGGCATCATTCCCAGGTCTCAGGTCCTACTGTCCATGCCCTAATGAGCTCCTTGGCTTTGCTGCCTTGGTGTTACCCTCCATGAGCTGCAGGCTTGGACCCTGCACATCCCGTTAGCCTATAGCACCTCCTGTGCCATAACGTGTTTGCACCCAAAACAAACTCTACGGGGAACGATGCAGGTAATGGTTTTCCACCCGCATCCCATTTCACCCAGACAGGTTCATGCAGGTGTTCAGTGTCCTCGTGGGACCCTTGATGTGGTGCCACAGGGTCAATTTGTCCCTCTGATGTGGGAGAGGACGAGATGCGAGGTGTCTTGGCGAGGTCTGCTTGCTTGGCCTCCCTTGACACCTCAAGAGGCGCCCCTCTTGGGTCCCCAAACCTTGATGTGCTGATTTCAAGGGGACACCGTGAAGTTCCCATCTCCCTTTTCAGAATAAAAATTGCCCTGTAAAGGGCAGGATGGGCTGCATCAGATAGAAACCCAACACCTCATTTTTCCCAAATTTCATGCACTTGGGGAGAGCAGAGGGGGCCCCGAAGGCTCCTCACCCCCTAGGAGGTGTGCAGCATGCACGGACGGCTGGCGGCCCCACAAGGCAGGAGGCTTTAGGACATCTCCAGTCACCGGATGGGTTGGCAGTGGTGAAATCCAAACCAATCATGAGCAAACTCTCCCTCCAGACCTTCCCCAAGCGGGTGCCGAAGCCGGCAGAGAACCCCAGGTAATAGCAGGTGTCGCTCCTGCACCACGAGCCCGTGCTCTGGCTGTGTCTCAGCTCATTTTCGGATCACATTTTGAGCAGAGCTTCGGCTTTCCCTTTGCCAGGACCAGCCCTTGGTACCTCTGTGCCGTCCTTTGTTGTGTTTTTATTTTTATTCCTTCACCAGTCTATAAAATGGCAGTAATAGGTGCTGCAAATCAAGGGCGTCTGGATGCTGAGCATGCTGCTGCTCGCCGATGGGCTCTTTGTGACCCCGCTGCAGCAATGCTGATTTTTATTTATTTAATTAATTATTTTTCACGGGGAAGAGCTTGAAAAAAAAAGAAATTTCTGTGGAAAACTGCACCGTGACTTCCTGCAACAAAGGATGGAGCTATTACTGAAAAAAAAACAACAACCCACAAACAAACAAAAAAAAAAAAACACCCAAAGACAACAACAAAAAAAAGCACACACAAAAAAAAAAAAAGACATAAAACCACCAAAAACCTGCTGACTGCAACCAGGATACATCTTTGCAGTATATTACTGCTTATTGGAATATTCCCTGCATCCACTTTACCATATGTTTGTCCTCCCTCATTTTCAGTTGTGCTGCTTTGTTAAATTGCACGTTTCAAACCAACTAAAGGAGGAACGAGGAGGGGGAGAGGCTGGAAACACATTGGGGGCTTTTCCTTTTTGCAAAACCCTCTTGAAAAACGAGGCACGGTGCTACCCGGGCGGCCAGACCCGACTCGAGTTTCCTTTCCAATTAGGTTTCGAAGGGAAAAGACCCGAGCACGGCGCATGCATCTTCCATTTTTGATTCCCCGTGTAAGTCACAGTGGAACAATCGGCCGCTCTGTTCATGCTACTCTCTATTCATACGGTAATTAGGAAGCTAGGAATGACAGCCCGTTTAATGACGGCTGTAATATGTACCTGCATCTCGCACAACAGCTGGTGCACTGGAGAAAATGCAGCCATGTTTCTTTGAGATGGGCTAATAGGAAAATCTTGAGCTAACAAGGAAATAAATCTCCCCAAGGCTAAACTTCGCAGAAAATGGTTTCGTGTGCAGAGAAAGGAATTTTAAACGAGTTGGGCCAAATCCGTCCCGGCTGGAGCTGAAGTGGCGATGCTGCGGTTGCCTTCAGCCTGCTGCAGGGCTCAGGACCTGCGCCCCATCGGTGCTGGCTGTTTCTGCGGGTGTAAATCAGGGCCGACGTGTCCCGAGCTGTGGGGTTTGCATCAGGCTGTAAAAGGTGTCCTGTGCCAAGGGCAGGTGATGAACCCCCCTGTTCCTTGCAGGGGATGAAGCATCAGAGGGGCTGAAGGTGCCAATGGCATGTTGTGTTGGCTCTGGGCTACGGTTTTCCAGGTTCCTGGAGGCAAAGAGCCATGGATGGGGTGAAGACTGGCAAAGAGACCTTTCCGTTGCCCCAGGTCGCATGGGAACCATTTGGAGGAATTGCCGCAGGAAAATCAGTGCGATCACTGGGTCACCGTGCTCACTGGCTACACATGCTTCAAATCGAATTTCCAATGGGATGTGATCTCCTGGGGGCATCTTCCCAAGGAACAGCCACCTGCCCAGTGTCTCCTTTCCTTTCCAGATCCCTCCAGCACCAAAGGTCTTCTGCTTTGTTCCAATTGACCCACCAGGCCTGGTTGCCTTCATCTTTTCCTTGTTTCTCCTTGGGTGCCGGCAGCGGGAAGAAAGAAGAGAAGAAGCTGAGATGTCCCAGCATCCAGCAATCACCACAAAACCCTTGTCACCCCATCTGGCCTCGAGACCAGGGCAGGTTGCACCACGCATGAAGACATCCCCGTGCAGAGCATCCCCTCCAAGGCAGAGCACCCCAGATGGCACCGTCAGCCAGACCTTTAGGTGACCAACTCCGGAGCAAGCTGAGCCTGCACAAGCCGCTTGTCCACCGCATGGTCCGCAGCCAGGGCTGGATGCAGGGGGCAGGATGGGACCCGCTCTGCCATGAATTACAGCCGAGGACGTGCGGTGCTTCTCGCCAATGATTTGCAGCGCGGCCCGGCCCCGCTCGCTGCGTGCCTCCTCCAAATGGATCCGTCTGAACCGGCTCAAGTTCTCCCCAGCACTAATTGATTTCTGCTTCCCGCCGGCTCCCTTCCAGCCCCCCCGCCAGTCCCCAGCCCTCGGGAACCCGCAGACAAAGCCCCAGGCTCTCAGTTTCCTGTAGTCAACTTCCAACCATCTGATCAAGTGTCTAAAAATCTGCGGATTCCTCTTTTTTTTTTTTTTTCCCTTCCCCTTTCTCAGGCATCCCGGGGGAAGTTCCCAGACCCCGTTCCTCATCGCTTCCAGCCATCTGCTCCGACCCACGGCGAGAAAAGTCGCCCTTCCTCCCCTGATCCCCTTCAAGACCGCGCTAATCCAGCCCGCTTGGGTCGCACATGGCTTTTGCAAGGGACGTGGGAAACGGCTCCTCGGCAGGAGAAGACCTCAAAGGCAAGAGGAGAAAGCAGAGAGCTTTCCCATCGGCAGAGCGCAGCATCTCGGGGGGGCAGCCCCCGGCCGTTATCAGCCCGTAAAGAGGAATCCTGCAAACAACCCCTTGGTGCCCTTCCTCACTGTCCCTCCTCGGGCTGTAATTTCAGTGCTCCGAGGGGGTGCGTGGCCCTTCCCGGAACCGCCGGCGCTCCGCACGCTGTGAATAATATCCCGCTTTTTCCATCTGGGGCGAGATTTACGAGCCGGCAGCTCTGTTCAGATCTAGGTCTGATTTCGACGGTCGATGCTGGAATGTGATATTTTCCTAAATGTCCCTGTAGTGCCATGAAATCCAGTTATAAAGAAAACAAGGACATGTTTTAACAATAAAACCAATGTGCATGATCTAATTAAATGGCATAATAAAATTAGGAAATAAATGCACAAAGCATGAAAACCTGTTCCTTGAAAAGTGAATCAAATTGGCTACTAAAATGAGCGTTTATTCCTCATGAAGGAAGCCCGGGGATCCTGCCCTCCTCCTCCAGGAAGGGCTCCGCGAGCTGACTCCGGGTTTTGGGAAGGTTTGGCCACTGAGGGTTGTTTTTCTCCGAGAACCGGCCTGAGCCGGAGGCAGCCAGGAGGGGGAAAAGGAAAGAAATGTTTGCTAACGGATGCATTTCCCTGCTGGAAAACCCATCCCCTGCACAAGGTTAATAAATACTTCGCAAAGGAGCCCAAAGTGCCAAATCAGATGGAGGTTGGGGTTTGCTGGTGGGGTTAATAGAAGCAAGGCAGAGAGCAAAGCTGGTCGGGAGATAATGACTGCCCTGCAGAGCTGCTGTTGGCACAAAAAAAAGGATCAAATTTGCAGACAGATCGGTTACCCAACACCCTTAAGCTCCTCTGAAGTGCTAACAATATTAATCTCTTCTTATCCACGAGCTTCCCCATGTCCGCCAACAAAAGCTTTGCGAGGTGGATCAGGCGAAACTGAGGCAAGGAGTGCAGAGCCCTACCAAGAGCATGGAAGATTCTTTGATTATTTTATTTTTTTTATTTTTTATTTTCCAAAACTTTGCAAACGGAGCCTGGAGTTTGCAAGCGATGGCGCCGCAAGGCGGGGAGCTCCAAAGTTTGCAATTAGCCACGCGGTGGCACGTGGTCCGGGGTGGGTGAGCACAAACAGGCAAACGGTTTTGGGGGTGCTGAGCCCACCCGGGGGTGCCCACCTCTTCCCCCCACTCTTCTGGCGATGCCTCGTGACACCGTTAGAAAATTCCCTTTTCCTCTTCTGCTTGGCACCGCCGTCAATCCTTCATCGGGGCCATCCATCAATTAGCTTGGCGCGCTCTCCCTCGCAACTGTCTGTGTCATCTTGCATACCCCCATGGTGTTAAATAATTAAACCGTAGCACGTTGTAAAAGAGAAAAAATAGCGATCTGTCTTACAGCTGCGGAATAAAATCATTTGGCACCGATGCCGAGATCAGATATCTTTCTGGCAGGCGATGGTGCCTGCGTTTCTGAGCCAAAGCTGTACACGGGTTGGGGCTGGCGGGATTTCGGCTGACCCCGATGCTGGATTTTGTGATTTTGCCTCCCCCGTCAGAAGGCAAAGCTCCCCAGGTTGGCCTCGGAGGCGGTGGGCTGGCCAGGCAAGGAAAAACCCGATTTGAAAATAGTTATTGCCCAACATCAGGCAGTATTGTGAACTCGTAACTCAGCGTGGGAACGCGGAGCGGTTTGGGTTATTGCTTTAATCAGCATTGCGGGGCGTCGATAAGGACGCGGGGTCTTATTTATTGCGGAGGTGCCGAGCTGGATCCTGCAAACCTCCCAGCAGGGATGGACCCGCTTCCCTCTGAGCACCTCCGAGCCTGCAGGAGATGCGCGGCCACATCCAAACATTATCAGGGCTGGAGCAAAGGGACACAAAATGGGTAAAAATCCCCAGACTTTGGGGTTTTTGGTTTTGCCTGGCAGTTTTACATGCTAAAGAAACTTTCTGATTTATTCTTGGCCCCCATTTTTCACGCTTAAGGGCATGACACACATTATCATTCACCACCTTCGTTTACATGTAGCAAACATAGGTCAATTTATTTCTAAATCCCCTTTTTTATGGCTCTATTGAACTATTTGCCACATTATTTATACGTTAATGCGATGAATCCCTCTGGATATCACACTGTCTAATAAATAACGCGACAAATCATTAAGCAGGGTGATAAAATCAAGCCATTTAAAAATACATCAACCTGTGTTGCTTTCGTGTAAAATAAGCTCCAGGGGCCCATCAGAGGAGGAAGGAGACACACACACACACACACATGCGCACACGCACACACACACAAAAAAAGGTAAAACACCTCCTTTTATCGAATGGCCTGGAAAACGAAGAGCTGCTTGTTTGAGGCTTGCTGCTTTTTTTTGTTTGTTTCTTTGCCTTTTTGGAGGCTGGAAGAGGAAAGCTGGGCAGCAGAGGGGAATTTGGGGACAATTTGGGAAGGAGGAGTGGGCGGGCGGACTCGAGGCACTTTGCGGGACCCGAATTGTGCAAAACTCACCCCAAAACCCCGACGGCGGCCGGCGCCTCCCCAGCCGCTCACGCCGGTTGGGCGGGCGCGCCCGACCTGCTGCAGCACGCCAAGGCGTCGGCGCCGCCGGCCCCGGGGCGAGGAGCGGAGCCGAGCGGGGCCGAGGACCCGCAGCACCCGCGCGGGACTTTCCCCGGCCGCAGGGTTCCAGTCCCGGAGCGTGCAGGGGAGGGGGGGGGGGGCACGGAAGGAGAGGCGGCGTCATGCTCGCCACCTCCTCGAGAGGGTGCAAGGTTTTGCTGCCACATCCCTGATAGCACCCAAAATCCATCCGAGGATGAGGGAGGTGACCGGGGCCAGCAAGAGGGCACCGTCAGAGGAGCAGCAGCATCCCTCCTTCCCCTCCCTTTGCCTTCATCACCCACCTCTTGATGGCACCACAGAGGGGTTTGCAGTCTTCAAGGCTCCATCCTCCCCATCCAACAGATCCACCGGCTCTGTTTGGACCCCCAGTTGACTCCATTTGGATCCTAAATCGGCTCCCTCTGGATCCCAAATACTCTCTTTTTGGATCCCAAATTGGCTCTGTTTGGTTCCCAAACCAGCTCCCTTTGGATCCCAAACCAGTTCCCTTCGGAACCCAAATCATCTTCCCTTGGAACCCAAATCTGCTCCCTTTGGATCCCCAAGCCATCTCACCCAAGCCAAGCATGAAAACCCGCATAACTCGCCTGCTCGCTGCTCCAGAGCCATCACTTGCCTCTGGCACTTACAAATGATGTAATCCACTTTATTTGTGTGACAACAAAACGGTTATTATAGTAATAAGTATAATTAGCACAAGACAATTACCATAATAATACATTTCCCTTGTTCCAGAGGTACTTTTAAAAAACAGGTTTATTTAAGATTTTGAAGAAATAAATAAAAATTGCTCAGCGAGGTGCAGCAATAAAGTATTTTGTTGTGCTGATGCATGGGGAACAAAAAAGCAGCTTCTGCCCAAGGCAAGCGTGGCCTCAGAGGTCATCAGGTTCCTCTTTGCCCAGACCTCAGAAAACCTTCTCCATCCCAAAGATCTTCACCAGGGAGGTGATGCAAATGGGAAATGTGCGGGGAGTGCTGGAAGGGGCACGGCAGCTTCATCTTTATATCGATGGGGGATGCCCCAGGACCCACCAAGTGCAGGTGTGGGACCTCCAAATGATGCTGGTTTGGTGGCCACCAAATTGGACGTTCCCTGAAAACCCATTCAGGCCTCGATTTGTTGCTTTGGAAGATGGAGCCACAAGGGATGGAGCTGGAGGAGCCACCAGCCGCAGGCAGGACTGTCAGTGGGATGATGACATCAGTTAAAAAACAGTTTTTTTTGTAGTTAAATCACACCCTTCACATCCCCCCTCGGAGCAGGGAAGCTTGGGTCTGGAGGTGCTTCAGGGCTGGGAGTTGAGCGTCACGCAAAGGGCTCATCCACTCCGCCAGGGTCTTCAGGTTGCATTTAAACCCACAGAGGTTAAAAATAGTCCCAGGGTGTCCGGGCACAGAGAGGATGCACTGCCATCCAGCTTCAGTGGGGACAAGAATGTCACTTGCCTTTGTTGGACCTCGTGTCCCTGCACTGAACTGAACAGGAGATGGAGAAATTGTCAGTCTTGGTCCCCTGCTAACCCATCCCCAAACCCTCCCACATTCAGTTACCCATATCATAGTGCTTCTTCCCACTGTGGATTCTCCAGGGGCTTGTAGCGTTTTGCTTCAGCTGAGCATTTTCTGTTGGTAGGAGAGGTCATGTCCTTGGAGATGGGGCATCTTCTCAACCCAAATAAATGGCAAAAAAAAAAAAAACCCACCTAGCAGCGCTGTGGGTGCAGCAGAGCTGGGTGACGAGGATGACAGCCAGCAAGCCTCTGGCCACTGTCCCTCCCCGGTGCTGCGTGGACACATGAGCAGCATCTCCCCATCCACTGAGCTCAAAAACCAGCTCAAAACCAGTTCTGATCCCAGCCAGTTTCCCAGTTTCACTGCTCCTGCCTTTTGCCCTTGGGTCAGTCAATATTTCATTCAAGGATGCCTCTTCCAGGGCATCAGTCCATCGTCTGGGGCAGGATTTGGGGACTTGGGGTGGAGGCAGCTGTGTTGGAGATGCCTGGTGTCAACTTGCTGCCATCCCTAGGGCTGAATTACTTTTTTGTTCATCTCCTGGCCAAAAAGGACCAGGTTTCCACCCAGCAATAGCCACCAGTCAAGAAAAATATCACTTTCCTTGAGCTGCTGGCATTTTTGAATTTATCCCGTCTGCTTGCCCCAGGGATGGGGTCTGCGAGATGTCACCTCTTGCTCCACTCCTTCCCATGAACTCTGACGTGGGGACATTTTCTCCTCCTGCCTTTGAAGCCTTTGGTGTCACCCATCTGCCCCTTCTCCAACCACGCAGGCAGCCCTGAGCGTAAGCACAAGCCTGGCCTTGGTATTTTTAAAAGATGCTTTGAAAATTCACTTTAGGACTATTATTCCCGCAGCCTTATTATTTTCAGATGCAAAGAGCGCGCCGTTTGGCAGCCGGCAGCCGGAGTTAATACAATGCAAATGCGGCGGATCCACCGCAGCTGAACTCCTTACGTCCCGGAGTGCGGCTGCGCCCTTGATTTCTCAACAACGGGTCTTTGGAAAGACACCAGAACATCTTCTGCAAAGGATTTGCTCCTCTCAAGTCTGGTTCATCCGAAAGTTTATTAGTGGAGAGGGGGTAATGAAAATAACGTGAGCTGGCATCGTAAACACGCACACTCAGCCGAAGGAGCCGAATGCAGTTTGGAACAAGCCGTGTAAGCACCGCAGTATCATATTCCTTCCATCCTCCCAGCCAGCCAAATGCCAATAATTAGCCATAAATAATACCTAGGCTCCTCACAGCAGGTTAATCCACTATAAACATGAACTGAGCTGGAGAAATAACCCCGGGATGGAAAACAGCCTGGTAGCCAAGTGAGAAGTTTTGTGCAGACGGAACCGCTGCCAGATTTGGAGTCGCTGGATCCGAGCAGCTCCTTGGCTCTTGGCTTGGCCACCAAGAGCATCCCTGCCTTGACAAGAGGTCAGGGCTGCTCCGAGGTCCTTCCCCAAAATCCCAGCAGGATCCTGGAGTGGTTGGCTGCGCTCGTGATGTCCATGCTAGTGGGGATTGGAGAGCCCAAGCTCCCTCCAGATGGGCCAAATCTTGGACCATCCATGAGGTTTCACCTGCTATCAGCTGCACTTTCAACCTGTGATCAATCTCAGGAGCCATCAAGGTTTTTATTTCATCTACAGCCCCCCCAAAATATCCATGGGCAGGGAAGGGAGATGTGACCGAGCCAAAATTCACCTTTCCTCCTGGCTCCATGGTGAGCTCCCAGTGATGATGATGATGATGATGCCCAGCAGATGGGTCATAGCCGGGGGGGGGGGGGGGGGGAGGGGCTACCGAGGTGCTGAGATGGAAATGTGCCCGTTCCCCAGCCCGGCCCCTCGCCTCCCACCACCTGGGCAGGCAGGGACCACGTCACCCGGGGGGCCAGGTCACGCTCCACTCCCCTCCGCAGGAGCTGCCAAAGCTTGGGCTAAATACAGGACTGTTAAGTCAGGCAAATTCCCATCCAGGACCTCTCAACTGCTATTTATAAAAGCTGCTGCTTTCATTTGAGCCGAGCGGGAGAGCGAGGAGGGCTCGCACAAGCTGGGAGAGGCGAAGCGGAGCAGCGTGTCTGGTTTGAAGACAGCACCGTGTCCATAACACTGTGCAGATGTTTAACTAAAGCAATTTAGTCACCAGTCGCTTTCATTTTCCTAATGTGTTTTTTTTATATATATATATTTTCTTCCATATGCTTGAAACACTTTTTCCCCCCCTTTTTTTTTCTAAGCTGCAACCCTGCCATGCCCTCATCCTCCCCGCAGGGACAACCCCAGCCCTCATTGGGGAACCCCCCCTCCGTTTGCCAAAATGGGTCTGCAGGGTGGGAAGGAGCGAGGACCCCAAAACCCCATCTCTCATCAGTGCCTCACAAACACGACCCCTCCCCAAGGTCCCTTGTGGCTGTTTTTCTCCACCCCAGTCCCTCCAGTATGGGTGGGAGCCCCAGACTGGACAGACTGGGAGAGGCATTTGGGAGCCGGTGATCAGCTTTGATTTTTTAAGAGAAGAAGCCAGGATCTGTCCTGCTTGGGGGCTGCTCGGTTGGCTTAATCCAAAACAAAGACAGAAATCCATAGCAAAAAGCCCCTGAGAAGGGGATTGAGGGTGGAAACACGCAGTCGGTGGCCCCATCACTTGGAGCAAGTGGTTCCCCACGGCCAGTGGAGGGATGTGGGGCTGGAGATGGGGACAGGAGAGTCACTGCTTTGCATGGGACCAGATGAAGCTGCCCCCAAGCAAAACCACCACTTATAGGGGTGAGGGGGTTCTGGGGCCACCCCTTTCCAAAAAAATAAACGGGTGTCAGCCCACTGTGAGCAGGGCAAGGAGGCGAAGAAAGGGCAGCTTCTGTCCCGGCATAATTCCTCCTTGTCACTCGCCGCGAGGAGCCGCATTCCAGCGTCATCAGCCCAGGCCAACTTTCCAAAAATATCACTTTCAGGAGGAGTTATGGTTTTCAGCTTCCTCTCTCGGGGGCAAATTTTTTCCCTACCCCCATCGCTCTGTAGCAGCATCCCTCCCCGCCAGCTCAAACGCAGCCCATGATGTTCTGCCCCAGATCTCCCTGTCTGCAGCCAAGAAACAGCCAAGCATGGACCCTTTCCAGCTCCCATGAATGGGATGTTTGGAAACCAGTTCCAAAATTTTTTTAAGGGATTCTCAAAGAACAGAAGGGAGTCAGGAGGTTGCATTTTTTTTTCTTTTTTCTTTTTTTCTTTCTTTTTTTTTTTTTTTTTTTTTTTAAGAGACACCTCCAACATCATTGATTTTAAAAGCAGAATAAGGGAAAAGGTGAAGGGGAGAAAATGGCTATTTATGCAACTGTTCTCTGAACGTGTCTGTGTCACCTAATAGCTTTGAACCTGGAGGCCAATACCAACTGGATTAGGCAGTGATGCTCGGATCTGCCAAATTTCAAGGAAACCAACAGAGGAGAGAAGAAGGAGCCTGAAAGGAGGACCCTCAACCCTTTGCAGACATCAGAGAACCTGCAAAGCCATCCATTCTCCACAGTCACTCACCATGAACCCAACGAACCGCATCTACCCTTCGGGGACCTCGTTCTACCCAGGGTGCATTTTTCTCATGGCTGACTTTCAGAGAGAATCCCCTTGCCCAATCTCCTCCAGATTAGCCCCAAATTGCGGCTCTCTTGCATAAACCGCATACCTCGAGGATGACACCACCACCAATTAGGGATCATGTGTTCGCAATTAAGCATGTTGGTATTGTTGCGAAATAAAATAAAACTAAAATATCAAGTGGAGCCCATTATATCGGCTAATTGGCTGACGGCATGGAGAGGGTGTTAAAATGGGTCTTTTAACTGTGCGTTAATCTCCCCGAAGACAAACTGTTTGTTTTCACGTTTTTATGACTCTTCCTCCCACACACATTGTATATTTTGACCCAGATGATGGACAGAGTTATGGGAGAGAACTGTAAAAAGTAATTACAAATTATGAAAAACATATATAGCCTTTTCAGCCTGGTGGATGAGGCAGTGTGGCCGGTGTCTTGCAAAGATTTAATGCTCCTGGGCTTTATTATCTCTATCTAACCATCCATCCTTATAAAGCGATCACGGTACAGTATGCTACTGTAATAGCCCCAAACAACCCAGCCTGCGGCAGCGATAAGGCAGCCTGCACCCGGCCAGCGCTCGAGCATCATTTTATCGTCCGAGCCACGCGAGACAGCCGGTCCTCCAAGGTCGGGGCGTTTGGGGTGAGACCAAACCCCATCAATCCCCCTGACGTTAACGAGGAGGAGAAGTGGGCACTTAGTGTTTGGCCGAGGGTGCAAGGACGGGCTCTGCGCCGAGCCGAGGTCCCACCCTGGATGGATGCAACCCTGTGGGGTCCCCAGGCCACCAGGAGCCGGCCTGGCTGCTGAACCCCCAGTTGTGGCTTGTGGCCACCAAGCTGAGTCGATGCCACAGTTGTGTAGGTGCCAGGAAGAGCAGCTGTGGTAGCCCAAAGGCCACCAGAGGTGACATGCATGTGCGGTGACCCCAAGCCCTGGCATGTCTTGGACCCACCACGTGTGCACCGTGCCAAGAGCTACGTACGTCTTTGGTGGCTGTAGGGGTGCACCAGAGCCATCCAGAAACCACAGCTCAACCTCCAGAGCCTGCCTGGGCCAGGCTTATGGGAAAAATGATAAAAAAAAAAAAAAAAAAAAAAAAAAGGCAGATGGGGAAACCCATCAGCGGGGTAGCCCAGGGTGGGAGGCGCTCAGCAGCGGTCAGGATGAAGCTGCTGACTTGCACCCGCTCCCCCTGTGGTCGGCTGCTGCCAGAGAGCCAGCGAGGCCGGATGCTGGCAAGGAGCTGCAAATGAAATGAAAAACATCAGGTTGGAGAAGCTCCAGCTCCTCGACAAGGCGACTACTCACACACCGCTGTGCCAGATGAGCCCCGGCCAAGAGGCGAGGGCCAGCTCCCCGCAGGGACACTGCTCCACGCCAGCCCCAGCCGTGGCCATGGGTGGGAAGGGGGGGCTGTGAAAACACCTCTGAGCCCAGGATTTTATGATTTGCTTCCAAAAAGATTGAGGCCCTGCAGGAGGAGGTCTGGTGATGGGCTGCAGGGCACCACAAGGTGCAGGTGACTTGAAAAGTCTACCAAAATGTTGGGAGTCTTGGCCAATTCAAGGTCAACGGTGAGGTCTGCTCTGGACTGGAGACAGGAGGACATTGTCCAAGGCCGAGATGGGTTGGCCGGGTCTCACCTCATTGATTCTCAACTCTGTTGTCTAGCCCAAGAGCATCCTCTAGCCCATTCCACTGTGATGATGTTGAAATCAGGGCAGACGAAACACCATGAAGGTCCTTGTGCTCTCAGTTGGCCCCAGCCCAACCCCTGATGCTTGCACAGGGAGGGTGGAAGCCCTGGGACAGGTGGACAAGCTCCATCGTTGGATGGAGCTCCATCCCCAAGGTCTTCAAGTCTTGGCCACCTCCAACAGTCCAAGGGTGGCTGAGATTCCGCCAGGCTCCCTTCCAACACTGCTGGTGCCTGCAATCTCAGCTGAGTCTGATCCTTTTTTGATACCCCAAAGAAGTTCCACAAGAGCTCATGCTGGTCCCCCAGGTGGCATGGAGGCACCAGAGGTCCCTTTACACCTTCTGCTATGCCGTGTTGGCTTTCAAACCCAACCACAGTGAGGTGAGACCATCCATGTGGTTCTCAGTACTCAGAAATGCTCTGGAAAATCTGAACTCGCCATCTCTCCTCCAGATTGCAGCCATTTAATTCACCGTGTGATTTTGCTATTGATTTACAACACCCAGGCCCTGGATCTGGGTATTTTCAAATTGATTCAAACCTGCTTTCTATTGATTTAGCTTAAGTCGGTAGACGATCACTTTATGTTAGGCAGCCATAAGGTGCTTTTAAATCAACCCATCTGGACAACGCAGCGCTGGCACTGGCAGCTTAATAGGGAGGCATTCCCGTAAAGTGCTGGTCGTCTGGAAGGCAGCGTCTACACCATCGCTGGGGCTCAAAGCAAATGTAATCGTGGTTTTTGGTTGTTTATTTTGGTTTTCAATTTGAGGCAAAAGCGGGATTTGGAGACAGAGCTTTGCAGGGAGGAAGGGGTTCTGGCAGCCTTTTCAGTTTAAGGGAGTGAAGCTCAGGTCCAGTTGAAGGATGTTTTGGGATGGGCTGGATGCAGCCACACCACCATGGTCATTCCTGGGCAGAGAGCTCTCCCCGCCACATCAGCCTGCATTTGGAGGGATGTCCCCACTGGTAAAACTGTAACAGCCAAATCCACAGGGCCAGGAGGGAAACTGAGGCACGAGAGCCCTCATCCACCTGCTTCACGGCCAGCTGCAATGTTTTGCAAGATGCCACCAAAAGTCTCCAGGAGGAGATTCAGAAGGGTTACACCACTGTCCATGAGCACGCATAGGATGCTGTGGTGGCCCAGGTCACCGACTCCCCTCCTGCAACTTCCCCGTGGCTGGAAAAACCTCACGAAATCGTCTTCATTGTGCAGGCTTTATTGCACTATAAAAAGGTGTGGACCTTCCAGTCCAGCCTGGCGAAGGAGGGAGAAAAAGATAAATAACACACCTCCATAAATCACGCCGAGATTAATGGAGAGAGCTGAAGATAAAGCAAATAAGGGCACGTGCAGGAGCAGCTGCGCCGTGGCAGAGCCACTGTGTCCTTCAGGGAAGGGTGCAGGAGGCTGATGGTGATGGTGATGGGATGGTGCTGGAGATGGGATGGTGCTGGCGATGCGGTGGTGCTGGTGATGGGATGGTGCTGGTGATGGGATGTCATTGGCAATGGGATGCCATTGGTGTTAGGATGCCATTGGTGATGGGATGCCTTCAGCGATAGGATGGCAATGGGTGATCACCGACTTCTCCGTGCCTCGGTTTCCCTTCCCAGCCTCCATCGGTATTGGATGTTCCTGGGGTTCTCCCATCTTCTCCAAGGCTGCATCCTCTGCCCCGCTGCACCAGCCCCGTCCTTCCCATCCTAAAGCTGAGGACAGGATCCAGGCACCCAGCTCCATCACCGTGCATCCCTCAGTCAATGACCAGATCTCAAATACCCTTCGGCTCCTTCAAAGTGCTGGATCCAGCTCCAGGAGCAAATCCTCGGTATCCTGGATGCTCTGACCACTGAGCTGCACTCCCACATGCGCTGAAAGATTTATCCCTGGGTAGTTGGCTGAGTTTCTAATGAGAGCCAAGACGGATGCTCCACTCACCAGTTAATAGGCTGGGTCTTGGATTAGTCACACTAACTGGCATCAATGCACTGATTTTCTTTTTATTGCACATTATAACTCATGCCTGGGGAGGCGAGATAGGAGTCTCACGGCACCGGGAAGATACGGCTGCAGCCGCTTGTTCAAAGCTCCGCGCTGAGGACCTGCTGCTTCTGGCTGCTGCAAGTGGGTGGTGGGGTGCCAGGAGGGGTCCGTGCCCCGATGTGGGGACCCTCGTGGTCTGCGGGAGATGGGGAGAAGAAGGAGGGGGGATTAATAGAGATGCTGGGTTGGGGTCTGTGTTGCAGCGTCTTCTTTTGTGTGTTCGGTGCCTTCAATGTCCTCTTTGCCACCCCAGGAGGAAGGATGGGTGCTGCACTGCTGACAGAGCCCTCATTCGATCTCATGCAGCCTCTCCCGTTGGGTTTTGGTGTTGGGCAAGACTTTAGGTAATAGGGGGTCCCGACATCGTCCCCCATCCCTGAGAACAGCAGGATCTCGGGGCTGGGACGAGCTCGGTGCCACAACCCCCATCTCATTCGATGCACTGGGGACCTGTGCCCATTGGGTGCCCATTGGGTGCCCATTGCCTCGCTGCAGGGGTGCTGGGTGCATCTCCAGCACCCATCCTTCCGCACGGGGCTGTAAATCTCGGCTCTACAGGGCCGGAGGAGCTGCAGCAGCCGGGCAGGAGCAGGCAGCAGCTCTGCGCTCATGATAAGCTGCTATCTCCCCATCTAGTGACCACAGCACGCATAGCAAGGCGCGCGATGCTACAAATTATTTGGGATGCTCCCAAATAATTTAGGAGCTGAAGAAACACTGGACAGAGTGAGAGCTCCTGGAAAATACCCCCCCTCCCAGAACAAACCCCTTGCGGGTGAGCTCTTGGATGCGCCAGCCACGCGATGCCACCCGCTCACCAAAGCCGTGCGAAGAGTGACCACGTCCTTGAGCGTCCCCAAGCCTGGAGCACCCCGAGGCGTCCCCGATCCTGGTGGCCCCGA
Source organism: Oxyura jamaicensis (assembly GCF_011077185.1). Lineage (NCBI taxonomy): Eukaryota > Metazoa > Chordata > Aves > Anseriformes > Anatidae > Oxyura > Oxyura jamaicensis. Next base: position 2,028,364 of record NC_048924.1, on the reverse strand, counting down.
GCACGAGGCGGCTCCGACCGCAGCTGCCGCAGGGATTTTCCTCTGCTTTCCCCACTCAGCAGCTGGCCGTGATTTACGGCTCGCGCCGAAACGCCGCCACGTGGCTGCGTTCCCGTGGGCTGCCCGCCCCGCGCCCCGAAATCCCGGCGGAGGCCAATGGGATTTGGGTTTTATTTTTGTTTTGTGCAGTTTTATTATTATTATTATTATTATTATTTGTCTTTATGAAGAAAAACTGAAAGAAAAAAACGCCGCTTCGCTGTGATTTCAAGGGCTGTGTTTCTCTGCAGAGGGTGCGGCCGGGCTGGAGGCAGTGGGGATGGGTTGGGGATGCACCGGTGGCATTGGCACCGTGGGCAAACCCTGATTTTAGGCTCTTCCACACCATTTTCTTCCCTTTAGGGTGACGTGGGGATTGAGGCTGCATTTTTCGCTCTGGCTTCATTCAGCCAAACGCTCTTCGGTGATCCGTGATGCTTGGGCCTGGCTTCCCCATCTCCCAGGCCATCACTGTGGCATCAGGGCACCCCCGAACACCAAGCCTTGACTCACTCCAGACAAAACATAAATCATTATTTCAGCCTCCCCTTTCCTTTTCTGTCCTAATGAGACATCTTGGGCTTTACGCGCCGGGAGCGGCCGGTGGAAGAGGCACAAAGCCGCATCCCGCGCTGGGGAAGCGCTGCCGGGGCCGGTGATTCACGAGCCTTTTCTTTTTCCAGACACTTCCATCACTTTCCTAACCCCTTTCCAAAGGCAGAACGCGGTTGATAATTGTTTTCATGTAAATTAGAGCCAATTAAACCAATACAGAGTTTACTGGAAGGCGAGACGGACTTTCCACGGAATGAAACCTGTTTGAATTTCATCACATCATTAATTACAGGTTAATGCGGAGGCAAGTGGGGCGATTGCGTGGCTGCACAGTGGCCTCTCGCAGATTTATTTTCATTGGTTTTATTTTATTTTTTTTTCAATTTTTCTGAAAAAAAAAAGAATAAAAGCAGGCAGACTTCTCCTGCCTGCCCCATGCATCCCTGTGGGACCGGCTGCAAACCATGGGACCGGAGGCAGGATCCGGCCCCGCTCGGGGCAGACAGGGAAATTCGCTCTGGGTGCAGGGGCCATGGTGGGGGCTGCCTTTTGTCAGGAATGCGAGGGGGGTGGGGGGGGAGATTGCTCTCTCTGGTGCCTCGCAGAGCCCCAAAGGGAGGCAGAGCCTCGCCGACACATCCGCAAAATATGCAGGGAGCAAGCCGAAACAGGCCGGGGCTGCAGGCACCGCTGCGCCCGGCGCGCCCCAGCTGACTGGGAAAGGGGCCGGCACGGCTCGGGATGGAGTAAAAGGAGAAATGTCCTCTCCCTGCATCATTCCTCGAGTTTTTTCCCCTTGGCATCCACGTGAAGTTCTTGCAAACGAGGTCTTGGAGAGGGTGGCGTGGGGCAAGCTCTTTGGCTGGATGCTCCAGTAGTGCAAGAGTAAAGCCAAGACGGGGAGGCTCCAGTGGTGCAAAACCCGAACCAAGCCAGGGGTGTTTCCCTCCTGCAAAAGCAGACCTGATGGGGATGTTTCCCTCACGCAACAGCAAAAGCAAGGTCAGCGTTTTCCCGTGGTGCAAAAGCAGAGCTGAGCTGCGGATGCTGCCGTGGTGCAAAAGTGAAACCGAGACGGGGATGCTCCATGCACGGAGAAGCAAAGCTGGAGACGGGAAGGCGTCCCTGGAGCAAAAGCTGAGCTCACACTCGGAGGATCCCGTGGTGGAAAAGGATAAGGAGCTGGGGATGCTCCCCCCCTTTGCAAAAGCAAGACTAAAACAGGGGTGCTCCCGCGGTGCAAAAACAAGTGAGGATGTGGAGGCTCCCCCAGTGCAAAACCAAACCCAGCACATTCCGGGATCAGCCCCGTGGCCTCGCCACCCCACAGCCCTGCAGAAACCCAAGCAGGGCACCAAGGATTTCCCCCGGGGCGCACAAAGGAGCCCGGCCTGCAGCACCCGCAGCGCCAGCACGGCAGCAAGCTGCGACTGGCGGAGCCCAGGCAGGATTTTGCTGCCCAGAAAATGCGCCCTGCAGAGGCAAAACCCTCCTGCAAACCTCAGGAGCTGCGTTCTCCTCCAGGCACCCTAAAAACCCCGCTCCCTCCCTGCCTGCAGCAAGTCGTTTTCCTTTTGAGCAGCAAATAAAATTTAATTAGTCAGGTTTTTCTGTCTTTTATTTATTTATTTTTTCATCACAGGGGGATTTCAGCCTTTTGTGGTTTTTATTTCTGCTCTTTATTGTTATTATTATTTTTTTTTCTTCACCCAAAACCATCCGGTCCTGCTTCAGCTGGTGATGCTCCTCTGCAGACGAAGGAAGCTTTTGCAGGATTTGGCCCTTCGGAGAGCACCTGCGGCAGGATTTGGCCGGGGTGCAAAGCTTCATTTGCTGGAATTGCCCCCCTGGGTCTCGCTGCCTTCTGCTTGGCTTCTCTAGTGTCTAATATGAGGTTGTGCTCCAGCCCTCTGCGGGTGGCATCAGTGCTCTTTCCTCTGCTCCCAGCTGTCTCTTTTGGGAAGATTTAGAGTTTATTTTTTTTTTTTTTTTTTTTTTTTTTTTTTTCTTTCTTTCTTTTTCCTGCTATTAAACACAGCCAAAAATTGGCTCAAACCAGTTTGATTTTGGTGAGGATGACCCAGAGCAGCCGCCAGGATGATTGTGCAAAGCACAGGGAAACGTAAACCTCCCCCCTCCTCCCCCCCCCCAAAAAAAAAAAAAAAAAAAGCAACGCTGCATGGCCTGGGAGGGGGGAGAGCAGAGCCCGCAGCACCCAGGGGTGCTGGAGGAAGGAGAGGGGGAGGAATTCAGCATCATCCCTGGGTGAGCCGGGCCGTGCAGGCTGCGGATCTGCAGAGACATCGCTCCCCCTGTCGATAACCGGGCTGGAAAACCGCGACTGGAGGCGGCTGCGCTGCAGCACCGCTGCCACCCCCGCGGCTGCAAGCCCCCTCCCCAAATCGCCTTCGCTCTGCCTCTGCCTCATCTCGTGGATTTTTTAAATTTTTTTTTTTTTTATTCCTCTCCTCTGCCCTCTGCCCCCCCAAAAATAAATCTTTTGGGGAGAGGCAGGACAATGGTGGTGGTGGGGGGGGGGGGTCAGGCTGGGAAAAGCAGCGCGGGGGCTGGCGGAGGGTTGTTAATTCAGCCCAGCACCCTTTTTGGGGGGGTGCAGAGCTGCTCCTCTCCCAGTTTGGGGTCCCCTTCTTGGGGGATGTGGGGCTGTTCCTCCACCCATTTGGGGTCCCCCCCCATCGGGGAGATACGGGGCTGCTTTGCCACCAGGTTGAGGCCCCCCCCATTTGGAGGATGTGGGACTCTGTACCCACCAACCTGAGGTCCCCACATTTTGGGGGATGCGGGGCTCTTCCTCTGGGGTCCCCGCGTCCGTATTCACGCAGGTTACATTTAACAGCATTCTGCAGGGTGGCTCGTTTTCCCTTGGAGCAACCATTTTGCTGCTTTTTAGACCCAAACACGCCACCAGGCAGCTGCCAACCCGACAAGTCGTGGGAAAACGGGGACATCTCTGCCACCGCCACCACGAGCCGCCACTGTCCCCTCCCCCAGTGCCACCGCGGGTGTCCCAGGGGGGACATCTCTCCTGGGGGGGCATTTTCCAGCAGAGCCACCTTACTCTGAGTGTCCCCCAGGTTCTCACCTGCCCTCAGATATGGGTGTCATCAGAGGTGCGTGGCAGCTGAAAGGCACCAAAATCCCCCATCCCCATCCCTAAAAAGGGCTCGTTTCAGCCCAAAAAGCACCCCAGCCCACTGCTGGGTTTCAATAGCACAAAAAGGAGCAAAATGGGGCAATTATCAGCTGTTTTGGTTCACTCATGGCTGGGGTGCTGGGAAAGGAGTGCTGAGCCCAGCCACCCCAGTGCGTGTCCAGGTTTGGCCCCAGCCCGGGTTTTGCAGTGAGTGGGGCTGGATTCGAGGTTTGCTTAATGACCCTTCCATAAAATGGGGCAAAACCAGGGATTTGGGGGAAAAATATGCCATAGAAGGAGCACTGCAGGTAGCCCAGAGCCAAGCAGATTTTCCCTTCTCTCCTGCAAAACTCAGAAACAGCGATGCAAGGAGTTCAGAATAATAATAATAATAATAAAGAATCTCCTTTTTTTTTTTTTCTCCTTTTTAATTTTATTAACATTATTTTTTTTCAAAAGCAGAGGATTTTTCAAGCGGAATGCCACCAGCGCGGTTTTCCTCCAGGGGCAAATAAATAAACTGAAATGAAACCTGCGGGAAGGAGCGGCGCCTGACCTTTTCAAAGACAATTAAAATCCTGACGGAAACGGCGTTTTAAGGAGAATAATCAAAGCTCCGCACTAAAAATATAAAAAAATAATAATAATAAAAATATCAGGATTTTTCTTTTCCCAAGGAGGTTTTTCTTCCTTTTCCCAGCTGAAATTAGGGAGCGAGTGGGGCTGGTTTAGGGTGAAATAAGTGGCTTTTGGGTGCGTTTGCACCTGATGATGATAATCAGAGGTGCTGAAAATTTCTGCAGAGCTTTTTGGAAGCGATGGGAGGGGGGGGATTCTGCCCTTTCCCCTCGCTTTCCCATCGCTTTTATTCCCCTCTCCCTGCAGCCCTGCTTGGGTTTATCGAGCATCTCTGCGGTGCTCATTACCACCGTATCTGTTCTTTCGGACTATTTTAACTTTTTTTTTTTTATTATTTCATTTTTTGACTCCCCCCCCCCCCCGCGTTTTTTTTTTTTTTTTCGTTTTTCAGGTTATACCCGGGAAAAGGAAAAAAAAAAAAAAAGAGCACATCCCACAGCCACTTTGCCTGGAGGGATCCGATATAAAATACAGAACAATTTGTCAGTTACAACAGGAAATAAAGATGATGGATTGGAGGGACAGAGCCAGCCTCCCACCGCAGCCCTTTCCCCTCCTCTCGGCACGGGGAGCGCAGGCAGAGGCTGAGAAAAGGTGGAGGAAACGGGGTTTGGGGTGAATATTGGGGATTCTGGGGGTTTTGGCAGCCTGGGCAATGCAGAGCTGGTGGAGTGGGGAGTTTTAAGCGGCAACCCAAAAGCTGAGAGGCTTCCGAAGGCACCCGGAGCTGGCCGTGGCCCTTCTCGCTCCTCCCACCCAGAGCAAATTGTGGATTTTGTGGCTGGAAATACCCCAGGTGCTGGAACCGGACCCAAAATCCCAGTGACATTCCCAAATGTTACCCCCCTCCAAGGATGAAAATGGCCAAGTTTGATGTTTTTTAGCCCAAAATCAGTCTTTTGGTACTTCCAGACAAAACGCCTAGGCCCAAAAAAGAGATGGAGATTTTTATTTTATTTTTCCTGGGGAATATTGGGGGAAAAAAGGTTATTTTTCATTCAATCAGGGCTACCCCAATATAAAATGGGGGGACTGGTGTGCGTGTGTGCGCGTGTGTTAAAAACTGCTGACCACCAGTAAACACCAGTCTGGAGGAAGTGAGATTTCCCAGAGCCACTTAATTAGTCGGGATAATTGCAAGGCGCTGGCTAACGAGTGGTTGGGGATGTTTGCATCCCCCGGCATCCTCCAGGTTTTTTTATCCCAGCACCTGCCTGGGACATGCTGCGGGGTCTGTCCTCTTGGCCACTGCAGGAGACGCTGGCGAGGATTTGGTGCGAGAAAATGATGTTATTTTGGGGAGAAAAAATGGAGCATCCCTCCCCAGCGGAGACGGCAGACTGCGAGGGAATGGGGAGCAACGTTTTGTTCCTACGTTTGGTTTCCAACCGAGCTCCAAAAGGCTGCAGCAGCCGGGGGGCACCTCTGGGGAGAGCAGTGCCCATCCCCTGGTTTGGGTGAAAAAACCTGTAAATTTGAAGCCTTGGAGGGAAATGCCACACGCGTGCACATGGTGCCCCCGTCAACCGTGTCAGGGTGCTTGGCTGGGACGTGGGTGTTGCTTCGTGGGCATTTTGTCCAAGCAGCTATCAGCAGCTCTCTGTTTTGGGGTGTTTCTAACCCAAATTGATCCCCTCAGACAGCTGCACCGGGGGGATGAAGGGAACGGGGTTGGAGGCATCGTGTGCCCTTCACCTTGGGGTCTGGGCTGCCTCCCGCTGCTATCCCAAGCCTTCAAAGCAAGGCGAGCCCCTGCTCCCGCTGCTCCGTCCCCGCTGCCGCCATCCCCACGTCCCCAACCCGGCCACCCCACGACCGAAAGGAGGAAAATCACAGCGGGAAGAGGAAAAAGCGGTGAAAAACAAAGCCGTCGGGGAGCGAGGAGAGGACAAAGGACCGCAGTGCCCGCGCTAAAACAAAGCCCTGACAAGAGGCAGATGTCTCCCGAGGAGCCGCCGTCCGTAAATCACCGCCGTGCCGGGGCCGCTCGCGCTCCCGGGGCCGCGCGCTGCCAGCACCGGGGACGCCCCAGCTCGGCGTCACCCCCGGTGGCGTCACCCCGGGGGGGTGCAGCGTCACCCCCCTACCCCCCCAGTGGGGTTTGTCCCCTCCCTGGCATCGTCGGGGGACACGGGGGTGAGCCCTGGTCCTTGTGTCCCCATCCGGGCTGGCCCTGCCCTCCCCGGTTGGTGCCCAGCCGGTTCAGCTCACCGACTCTGCGGGACACCAGTGGGATACTGGGACGGGGACAAAGGAACTGGGAAAAGGGCAAGGGGACAAAGAGGCTCTGCCCCGCTGGTCCTGGGCACCCAGGGTAGGTGGAGAGAGGGGAATGGAAAGGACTGACAGCAAGGACAGACGGATAAGGAAGGACAGGAAGGATAGGGAGATGGATAGGAAGGACAGACGGAGGGGAAGGACAGATGGAGGGGAAGGACAGATGGAGGGGAAGGATAGGTGGATGGATGAGAAGGATAGGTGGATGGATAGAAAGGGTGGAAAAGGTGGATAAATGGGTAGGAAGGACAGATGGGTGGGCTAGGTGGATGACAAGGGGAGGTGGAAAGGACAGACAGAAAGGTCGGGTGGACAGACGGAACAGACAGAGAGATAAAGGGATGGAGAGAAAGGATGGGTGGGGGGATGGACGGACGGATGGATGGATGGACAGACAGGAAGGAGAGACAGAAAGGAGAGGCAGACAGGCAGGAAGGACAGATGGGGAGGAGACGTGGAACGTGAGGCTGTGCGGGTAGGGACAGATGGAGAGAAAGGACAGAGAGAAAGGATGGATGGATGGAGAGAGAGCATGGAGAGACAGGAAGGGCACGGGGATAAGGAGAGATGGATGGGAAGGACAGACGGATGGGAAGGATGGATAGGTGGGAAGGACGGATGGAAGAGAAGGATTCCTCTCTCCTTGGGCACCTCTTGTGCATCTCCTCCTCCCCTGCACCCCTCTCCTTCTCTCCCCCTTCTCTCCCCATCCCCTCACCTCCTCCCCTCACAGCTCCCCTCCACCCCGTCCCCGCCACCTTGTCCCCGTCCCCGTCCCCGCTCAGCCTCGCCGGGGACGGCACTAAATAACAGCGGGGCCGCGCCGCTCTCCCACCTCCCGCATAATCACCCGGCAGCTACGCTCCTGCCTTCGCCTTTTTGATTTTCTGCTTGAATTTCAAAGGCGCCGCGCGCCCGCCTGCATACAAATTGCAGCCTTTACCCCGAAATGGAGAAATGCAGATTTTTTTTTTTTTTGCGGTTGCCATGGAAACCTTCCCTCGGCTGCTCTTCGACTTTCAAGGTAGACACGGCCGAGGTGGCGGCCGTTGAGCTGGAGAGTGGTCCCCAAGGCGCCCTGAAGGACTCGGGGGACATTTGGGGTGCACATCGCAGCGGGTCCCCAGAGCACGGATGCCTCCGAGCATCTTTCCCGCAGGGAAGGATGAGACTGCAGCATGGACAACACCCCCTGCCCGCCGCCCATTTTGCCCATTTTCCACCCAAAATGGGTCTCCCCGGCCATTTTGCTGCTGGGCTGATGTCAGCTTTATAACCAGCCCAAAGTCCCAGTGTTTGGCACCGTTATGGGGGAGCTCTGGGGTTATTGGCTTTGGCACTGTGGCCCCAAAACCTCGATAACCTGCTGCCCCGATGTTACAGGGGTTTTGGGGAGCCCTTCCCAGCCCCGAAATGCAGCTCCTGACCCTAAGGCTGCTTGAAGCCCCCAAACCCACGCTCGAATTTCACCCTCGGGTGGGAAAACGGGGGGAGAGGGAGGCAG
>NC_048924.1:1965701-2010196 GCF_011077185.1 Oxyura jamaicensis | reverse complement strand
TCGGGGCGCTCCGCGTTTGCGGAGGGTGAGGAAGGGGCGAGGAAGGGTGAGGAAGGCGGAGGGTGAGGAAGGGATCCCCCCCCCCCCGCTTTAACGGGGAGAAATAATAACAATAATAAAAAAAAGAGGGCTCGGCTCGCTCAGGTGCAGGGAAACTTTTTGGGGCACCAAAACCTCGCTGCGCACAGCTCCTCCCGCGTCGCCTGGTCCTCGCCCTTCTCTTTCCCGGGGAACTCATCGCTCCTTTCCCCGCTCAGGCCCCTTCGAGGGACGGCTCGAAGCGAAGGCTTCCGAGCGGCTCAGCGCTGCCCCGGTTGTTTTTTTGCCCCGTTACGGGAGGGGAATCGTCCTTCGGCCGGCGAGGAGCTGAAGGGATCGGCCGGTTCTTTGTGACCTGCTTTAAAACCAGCCGGGACGCGGGCGTTCCTGGAGGGGAAGCCGGCGGCGGCTCCGAAGCGTGGGTTTCACCCGATTTTTTTTTTTGGGGGTCGGGTTTTTCTCGGTGCGGGGAGGGGGGGAGGCAAAGAATAACTCCGCTCGTTAGGCACGGAGGAGAAGCGTGCGGGAGGTGGATTCAGCAGGCGGCTTGTGGGAGGCCAGGAGGGTTCCGCCGGCCCCGCTCCTCGTTTCCTGCAGGTATTTGCCTTCTGCGACCCGAGCGGGGCAATTAGCGGCGCCAACCTTAATCGCTTTGCGGGCCCGGGCGCTCGTTGGCCTTCGGTGCTGCAAACGAACGAACCGAAGAGCGGTGGAGGCGCGGGGTTGGTGGCGATTACCCGCGGCCCTGCGCTCTTTGTCCGAGCAGAGCCTTTGGACTCCTGCTCCTAGCCCCGGGCTGGAAATTGGGGACAGGGGAGGCTGTTTTGGGCCCCGGCGGACCCGGCCGCTTGGAGAACTTCTATAACGCAGCCGTGAATTTCCTTAATTGGGTGCCAATCCTTGGGTTATGCCTAATTGCAGCACGCTGAACGCTTCCTCTGCCTCTCGGCGCTTGCCTGTCAACTATCCGTAAAAAATGATCCCGTCCACCTCACTTACCACTCAGCCCGACTCCACGCCCGGTTATTTTAATCTTTCCGCGTAAATCAATCCCTCCAGCTGCTGAACTCTGTTTTCCCGAGCGCCTCCCGGTTTGCCAACATCCTGCCGCCGAAGAGCTCGGCGGCTCGTACCAGGGGCTCGGGGCGCTGCCTCCACGCGCTCCGTCTCCTCGGAGGATGACGAAGGGGAAGCTTTCCGCCAGCTTTGGGGAGAAGTTAAACCTTCCCGCTTGCTTTTTGGCTTTCGCTCTGACTTCGCTTTCCCCCGCTGCGTTTCTGACATCCACGCAGCCTCCTGCTCGCGTTTCTGCTTCCTCGAGGTCCCTTCTCTTCCAGTCTCCTCCCGCGTTTCCCAGGCGTGTAGTGCTCCGATTTTTCCTTATCCCTGCGCGATTTTTGGAGCCGTCAGGTGAAAGCAAACTCCCCGCCGGGTCCCGCTGCCGGCCGCCTCCTGGTGCGTCGCAGGCGCCGTTGCCGTCCTGAAGCCGGGGCGGTTCGCGGTCCGGGTGAGCTGGGAAGCGGCGTGGCACGACTCCGGCAGCGGCGGTGATGGCTCGGGCGTGCGGCGTAGGAGCTGGCAAAAACCAAAGGACGGGGCCTCGGGAACCCAGCCTCTCCTTAACGTCCTCGCTCGCGCCTCTTCCGAAACCCCTGGGACGCCGGCTGGCGGAGGAGAACGACCTCAGGCCGGCTGGAAGAGGGCTCGTGGATGTGGCGTGGGGCGGGCAGGAGGTTTCCTTCGCCTGCTTTTGGAAGATGGGGAGCTCTGAGAGCAGCTGGACGCTGTGGGGCTGGAAGCGAGTCCCTCTTCCAGCCTCCTCGAGCCAGCAGGAGCCGGCGAGGTCCCCCCAGCGCCACGCGACGAGGTGGCCGGGAGCAGCTGGAGCTCTTCCAGCGGTCGGGCCGACCGGGACCGTCCTAGCCCAGCGCCTGCTGCTGCCTTTTCGTGGTGAAAACGCTTTTGAAACGGCTGAAGGGAAACGTGCTGGGCCCCTGGCACGCCTCGCCGTGCCCGGTGGCTTTCGCAGCGCGCGTTAGCGGAGGATCTCTGCGTTGGATTTTGGTTTGGATTCGTTTTCTGCCGCATCGCATGCGATGCTTTATTGCGTTCGGGTTGGTTTTATTTATCCTCCTGACTTTCCCTGGGCCCCTTCTCACTTATATATTTTTTTGACATTCTAGCACCTAGAAACGAGGCCAGATTTTCCAAGCTGCTCCTCCCCCAAGCGTTCAGCACCCGAACACAACGCTGCCGCTCCGCGAGGCCTTTCCGGCGCTGGGGGAAAACGTTTTTTGTTACAAACCTTCGGGCTCAGGGACCTGTTGCTTCCTGTAACTCCTTTCATTCTATTTCTTTTTTTTTCCTCCCCGTGTTACAATAACCCCGCGTCTTGTTTTTGGCTTCAAGGAACCCGTAACACAATGGGCAGGGGAGCGGAGGCCGAGCAGAGATGCGAACGGGGACCGGGTTCCCCGAGGGAGCCAGCGAGCGGCAGCTCTTTGTGGAGGTGCGTAGGAAGCTGCACGGAGGGGAGGAAACAAAAGCACCTCTGTAGCCTCTCTTCTGAGCGCGACGCTCGGCGCAATGCTCACGCCTCGCACCGGGAGATGTCTCACATTTTTGTCCGCCCGACAAATCCTGCAGCGCGTCGCCGTCTCTTCGTCCCGCTTCTCTTCGTGGCTTAGCCCAAAAAAAAGCTCGCGGGGGCTGGAGGCGAAGAGGCCGCGTGGGGGTCCCAGCGAGCCGCGGGACGGGGTCGCGGGGTCCTGGGTACCGTCCCCGAGCTCTGCCGTTCCTCCGGTCCCTGTTCTCCCTCCTCGGGGCTGATCCTTGCCGTGCGTTTCGCCGCGGTTGGTCTGGGAACGTGGTGTGGTCGGGTCTCTGTGGTTCAGCCTCGTCCTCCGCGAGGTTCCTCGCTCGCTTCGCTCGGCACGAATGAAACCCTGGCGGTTTTCTTCCAAGGCAAGGAACCCGCCGGGGCGCAGCCTTTTGGTAGCACGTGCCGCTTTGTAAGGCGTGCCAGAGCTGGACGTTTGTTTTCGAAAGGTGATGAATTCGGCGCCTCCGACAGCTCCAAGGGCGGTTGTGGTTTCACCGGGGCTGCGCCGGGTTTCAACGCGGGCTGACCGTGTGGTGGGACGAGCTTGGGGGGTCGCCCCTCTTCCCTCTGAGCCCCCTGCACGCTTGGCCAGGGTGGTGACGAGAGGCCGAGCTGGGGGGGGGGGGGGGGGGGGGGGATTTTCCTGCCCCCACTTTGCTCTTCTGTCCCCAGACACGAGCAGGGGACGAGCACAGTGAGCTCCAGCAGCCGCGGGTTGAACTTTTTTTGCCGAATGCCACGCAGCTGCCCGGCCTCGTGGGCCTGAAAAACGCGGCGGTGCCGGCCGTGGCGAGCTGGGCGCTGAGCAGACAGAGCCGAGCTGCGGGCTGGGAAATCCCTCGGAGCGCCCACCGCAGGGATTTCCCCGCGCCCACCCCAGGGATTTCTCCGTGCACGCTCTGCGGGGCTGAGGTCTGAGCTCTCTTTGTGATGCGACCGTGCAAACCCTGAAGGAGAAGCTGGGCGAAGGCTTTTTTTTCCCCGTTTCTCCCAAAAAAAGGGGACGCTCCAGCTCCTTTGGTACGAAACGCTCGTGTTTTAGTTCAGGTAAAGCTGCAGGGTTCAACGCTTCCCTGCCTTACACGCGGCCACGCTTGCAGTGCTGCTGCTGGCCCAGCTCTTACGCAGCTTGCTCTTTATTTTTTTCCCCCCTTTTTTTTTCTTTCTTGGAGACGTTTTCAGCCCTGGCTGGCAGAGACCTTGCTCCGAATACCGTTGTTACTATTAAAAATAATATTAAAAAAAAAAAAAAAAGTAGCCTTTCATAAACTTCGGTGCATTACGGACTTGGCTGGAGGTGGACTTGGCAGCGCTGGGCAATAAGCAATACCCAGCGGAGTGCGTTTAGCCCTGGGGAACCAGGCTGGGCTCTCTTCCCCCCTTTCACCGTTTCCGAAGCGAGTGAACCTGACACAGAGCAGAGCGCGGCTCTGGGCCTTTCTGCCAAATACTTCTGCCGGTGCTGAGTCTGCTGAAACGCGGGGAACCAGCGCTGCGCTCGCCGGTGATGCTCGCAGTTATTTCAACCGGGCGCCTTTGAAAACAGCCTCGTTTCCAGCGCTGCCACCGATCGCGGCTGGAAATCCTTCGCGGGCTTTGAAAGCGAGGTTGGGCTGCTGCCGAGCGCAGGGAGATGGCGATCGCGCTGCCAATTAATTAGCCTGCTCGTTAACGAAAGGTAAAGTTTTCCCTCCACCTTCCGCTGCTGTCGCAGTGGGATCCGAAGGTCGCCTCGCCGTTCCTTCCCTGCTCCTTCGGGTTTTCGGCGGTGGGAAAACAGAAGCGGCCGAGGAGCAGAGGGGGACGAGCCCCAAAGGGGACAGCAGCTCGTCTTCGCGTGGGTGTTTTTCATCTTCTTCCCCTCCTCTGCCTTCGGAAAGCTCCCTGGGACACACGGCGTGGCCGTCGGCATGTAGGGCTCCATCTCCTCCATCCGGGCGAGGTTTCACCTCTTGAGTTACGTGGACTCTAGCCGGGAAATCGTCGCTTTGTTCGCCGCCAGAACGCCACCGCTCCTCGTGCAGAACGCGGCTCCAGCTGAACGGCTCCCAATCACGTACCCAATTTCCCGACGTGGCTGACATCTGGAATTATTTCTTGCTCCCCTCTGATTCTCGGGCTCGCGTATCGAATAATGACGCTGTAAAATGCGTGCGCCTCTGAATGCTAAATAAATAAAAACGCCCGCCCGCGGCATAAATAATAACGGGGGGGGACACAAAATATTCTCACTTTACGGCCCCGCGCGCACCCCAGAGCTTCGTGCCTTTCCCCTGTCCCCCGGATGCCGTTCCAGTTATTTTAATTCATGGGCAGGCGTTTTATCCACAGGTAGTCCCTTACGTAAGAGGCTCTCCTGTTCTCAGCTCCGCGCAGCCTTGACTTGGATCTCTTTAAAACCACGCAGTCGCAGGGAGGATTTGTTCAAGTTTGACTCGGGCTCTCAAGTCCCGTTTTCGGCAGCTTTTTTTTTTTCTTCTTCTTCTCACTTTCATTGAAACGCGGGCTCTTAAGCGGATAAATAACTTCAGGAAATGGGACTTCAGTTTCTAGGTCACTTAGGCATTTCCTCGATAAAACAACGTGCTCTCCAAGGCTTGTCATGGCTCTCTTGTAATTATCCCCGCTCAGTAAGGAACAGTGGCTCTCTTAGGTTTTTCTCCCGTTCTTAAACCTGAGTTATTTCTCTCTCCTGCAGTAGATCTCTTGCAATACGTGGTCCCTGCTGTGAAGACGCGCGTAGCTGGAGATGTATCGCCGCTAATGAAGGCGACCCGAGATCCCGAGGCTGCCCGTGTGCTTTTTAGAGCTCCTGCTGCTTCTGTGTGACATCGCCACGAGCCTGAGCCTGCTGGAGGCGATGCCAAAACCCTTCCCTGCCTGGTGGTCGGCTCAGAGCCTCTCTCCGCAGCCTGCGGGGGTTCCCTTGGTTGTGTGACGGGGGGGAAATTCGGTTGCTGGAGACTGTGGGGAGGGTTTGCGCTGCGTCACGTCGGCTTAGCTCCGGGTACGAGCGTGCCCTCGCCTGCCATCGCTCTGGATTCACGCTCAGGTGGTTGTCACCTTGCTCCCTGGGACAAACGTACCTCTGGTAGGGGCTTCCAGGGGCTCCTCCTGTGCCTGAGGAGGTCCCGGAGCAAGCAGTGGATGAGGAACTCACGCCGCGGTGCTCCTCGGTGGTGAGGCTGGCTGATGAGCTGGCCAGATGCTGAGCACCAAGGTGCTGCCAGGGGGTCCCGCTCTGCCCGCTGCTGGGCTCTCGCAGCGCGGTCTCCCTCTTGTCTTGGCGCGGATACCTCGGGGTATTCTGCAGAGCCCTCCTTTTCTCCAGAGACTGGAAGGGGAAGCGCAGTTCTGGCGGGTGAGTAATCGGGTGGTGACGCGGCGATGGTCCTTCTCCACCGCCTTGCCCGGGGAAGTCGCCGACTTGTCGCTTTACGTCGGGTTTTGCCTTGTGTTCGCCAAAGGCTTCTGGACCCTTTGGCCTTGTGTTCGAAATCTGTTCCTTGGTACCTAACCAGAGAAACCTTGCCAGGATGAGCTGCGGCGGGCATCTGAGGGGGAGCAGCTGCTGATCTCGCAGGAATCTTCCTGCCGAAGGAGGAGCAGGAGGGTGGCTGCCGGCAGCCAGGCCAGGTCTCACCTCCTCCCACCTCAAACACCCACCCCGAGGAGCGCTCGGGAGCTCTCTGCACCCCAGGGTGCCCCAGCTTGCCGTTAGCAGGAGGTCACCCCGGAGAGGATTCGAGCTTCTGGTTCTTGGTCGTGCCTTCCAGCAGCTCAGGGCTGCTCTAGAATAAAACCCCGGGGTCCTTCCCTGAGTGCTGTCGGGGATGTGCGGGGCTTCTCCGACAGCTCCTGCCCGAGGCAGAGCCCGGGCCAGGTCTGATCTGGAGGCCGGCCAGCACCAGGAGGCTTTTGGGCATCGAGGCTCCTTTTATTTTATTCTGCCAGACCCCAACGTGGAGGCAACGTTAGCAAAGGAGGCTTCTTCTTATGGTAACTGGGAACTCGTTGCCGTCTGTAAGAGTTTTAAACGGGGCGAGCTGGGAGGACTGGTGGAAGCTGGGCTGGGAAAAAAAAGGCATTGTGGCCGGCCGGAGCTCCCAGCGAGGGGGTTTGTTGATCTAACCGCGGGGAAAAGCTTTTCTAGTCCCCGCTCGGTCGCCTGTGGCTGGTGCCGCCGGGTTGGGGCCCGCGTTAATCCTTTTGCTGGAGTTTGTTTTGGGGCTGGCAGGACGCTGCCGGTGCCTCCCCGTCCCCTCGCCTGCGTGTCAGGGGGAGGACGCCTCCCGGTTCGTGGCTCTGGCTTCATGTGAGGTTTGACCCCTTCCCAAAAGCACGTGGAGATAACCCTTGTTTGCAGCCGGGCGGTTAATCTGTTCCTCGCCGTGCTGATAGCTGCTTTTTAAGCCGTTTTGGGGCCAAACTTCACGGCTGGTAGGAAAGGTCGTGCTTCTGATAACGGTGCTCGCAGGAGCGGTGCGGCTCCAGGGCTGTTGGGAGGCTCCTGCAGGCAAGCAGCGAGGACGTAGGTAGTGCCTCTTGGGTCTTAGCACCTCGCCTTTCCCTCCTTGCAATCATTTATCACACCAACGGCCCAGGTTATGCAGTCGGGTTTGCTTTATCAGGCTCAGGCAGTGTCGGCGGGTCATGGAGCAGATCTTCCAGCGCCGGCTCTTGGCGTTCTTGCCCCGATGACGATTTTAAGCTTGCTCGAGGCCGTTTGGTTACAAAGCAGACGTTCTTGCTCCTTCCCTCGCACCCCGGCGTAACTCTGAAGTCAGAGCCCAGGGCTCGCAGCAGCCTCGCTGGGGGGCCTCCTCCGGGCGAAACCGAAAAGCTCTCGGAACACCTCTGGGCGTAGGGCAGGCGGCGACAAACGGAGATCTGGGCACACAAGGGTGCGGATCGAGCTGCTGTTCTAAATCCCTGCAGGCACCTAATTTAGCTGGAGAGTCGGCAGCCGCTCCCCAGTAGAGATTAGGGGCCAAGCTGACCTTGGGAAGGGCCTGGAGGCAGGTTGGGCACCTCTGCCTCCCTCGTAGGGCCGACGCCGCGGCGTGGAAATCTAAGAGTGAAATGCTGCCTTTTTTTTCCCCTCCTTTTTTTAAAGGAAGAGCTTGACCTCTTCGCTTTATTGCACCTTATGGTGGATCGCGGCGCCGCGCCTCATCCCAGCGGCGCTGGGCGTTCATCCAGGGCCGCGTGGGGAACGCCAACCCCGAACCCCAGCCGAGTGCGGTGGGAAGGATCGGACCCGCTCCGTGCCTTTTCTGGGTGCTGCTGCCTCTGTGACCCTGCTGGTCCCAACCCAAGCAGAGCCCGGCGTCCTGAATATTCATTCTGATGGTCAGGAAACTCGAGGCCGAGAGCTGTTAATGACTGCACTTAGACAAATAATAAAGAGCCTTTCCTGGAACGGTCTCAAAGCAACATGTTTCCTTCCTTGCATTTTAGTGGGAAATCTCTTACTATTTTTGAAAGCTTGGGGCAGTGCCTTGCACTTCCTTCTCTTTTGGATAGCGGAGCAGAAATGGCCACCTCGCTCCGACTTTCTTTCCCTCGTACTTATCCAAAAGCAGTTTGGTTTTTGATTGCTGTGAACCTTCCCCCTTCCAGCTCCCAGCGGCAATTACGGATGCTGTACCGAGCCCGCCTGCGATCTTGTGTATTCCTCGGTAGGAAGATGTATGCTGCAGCACAGATTCTGTGCAGCCATCTATAATAATCTAGTTTATTGTGGTTTTATCTCTTCTTCCCAGTAGCAGTGTACTGCCTGTCCTTGGGGCTCGGGCTAGTGTCTTGAGCCCCATTTGTGTTTGAATAGGCTTGTTTGTATCGTGGCTCTGGTTGTTAATGCGCTTGGCACAGCTCCCAGGTCTCAACAAAGTTACCCAAATTGATCTGGGATGGCCTTGTGACTCATTAGTCTGTGAGAATTAATCCCATGTAGCTCAGTCTCGTAAAAAAAAAAAAAAAGAAAAAAAAGTTAACTCCTAGCTCTGTTTTACCTCTCCCGTTACGCCGGCGCGCCAGCAGCAGGACGGCGAGGAGCGCGGTGCCGTGATGGAGGAGAAGGCAGAAGGCAGGCTCTGCTGCCCCTCCGAGCGCTGGTACCCGGCTCGTGCCTCGCGGTGATCCCAGCTGACAAAGCCTTCTGTGCGAAGCCTTTTTCCTCTTGTTTTTTTTTTTTTTTTTGGTAAATGTAGGGATTATTCTAAGAGCACCGTTTCGGATTCAGCGCTGCTGTTGCTCCTGCTGTCGGCTTAAGTGCTGTCGTTTTCTTACAAAAGCTGCAGCCTGCTCCGGGCCCTCCACCCTTCTTGAAAACTCTTTGCCCTATTTAACAGCCTGGGACGATGGCAAACAGGTTTTCTGTGCTGCCTGTCGGTGGAAAGACACCTTACCTTTAGCTGCACCTCTGCTCGGGCTTGTTCCTGCACGTCCGTGACGAGTTTTAGGTCTGACTGCGAAGGGTGCTTTTTGATTTGGGAGAGCCAAACAGATAGAACCTGTGCCAGGTTGCACTGCGCTCTTCGGGCACCCTCTTTTTCCTTGCAAACAGACAAATCCCCAGACCTGGAGTCCTGGTGAGAGCCTTCCTGGGGTGCTGAGTGCCACCGTGGTGCCAGCAGGGCTCCCAACGCCGAGGCACCGGCACGGTTCCCCTGCCTGATTGATTTTTTCCTTGCCCCCCTCCCACCATATCTATGACTCCCGGCAGGCTTTTCAAACAGAGGCCGAAATTCCCTAAACTATGCTGAAATTCCCTAAACTGCCCCTTCTCTCAGTGCAGCACTCGTTTGTTCTTTCGGAGGCTGCAAATCTGAAGGGTGCGAGGGCGCGGCGGGGGACCGAAGCCTTTTCCTGGAGGCTGAAAAATAACCGGGGGAAAACTCCTGCACGGCTGGAACGTGGAGCAAGGGATGCTCGACGGCACCAGGACGCGCGTTCATCTGCTGGAAGCCAAGAGCCCTTTTCTTCCTGCACTGCACCTTTCCCTGACAGTCTTCTCGTGACTTACGACCAGTCCTGGGTGCCTCCTGATGGCCCTGTCTGCAGCAGTTTTTCCTCCTACCACATTTTGCTGCTCGCTCCGCTCTTCCTAGCCAAGAAGTGGTGGCAGAGGGAGCCTTGTGGCAGCAGAGCCCGCCGTTCGCTTTTGTTTTCTGTTCCACTTTCAGCCTGTTTTGGGGAGGCGGCTCTGCAGCTCTTCTGGTTTTGTTTCATAGCGGGTGCAACCTCTAGCTTTAATTTTGTGGTCATATTAATGTAAAGTTTATCCTTATGATTTATGGGGATAAGCCATAAATGTGCCGGTGCTGGTACAGTAGGAAGCGCGTTCCTGCTGGAGCAGGGAGCTGTGCTGCGGGGCTGTGTTGGCAAATCCAAAGCAGACCAATCTCTGCATACACCCGAGCATTCCCTGGGATTTGAAGTATTTCAGCTTGTCTTGCAAGACACAGATGTAAGAGCGTTGGGCACAAGCATTCCTGCAATAACAATAGTCACATGCAAGTACAACAATAGGGCCTTATTTTTAGAGCATTTTTCATTCTGTGCCCCAACGTTCAGCAGTAAGTGGCCGGGGAGTTTCTTCCATCTTCAGATTTAAGGATGAGTTTTGTGGATTTTTGTGGGTTTTTTTTGATTGAGGGGGGTTGAGGCGATCCAGAAAAAAACGTTTTCTGGGTGGTGGGAGCTGGGAGGGTGCCAGCGTTGGGTGCAGGAGGTGCTGGCATCTCTCTTCGTGGTTGAGGTTGCTCGTGACTGTTGCAGACCGGAGGAGGCATGACTCAGAGCTCCAGATCTTGGCTCGAGGCTGCTTTCAGACCTCAGGTACTTGTCGGTGATTCAGTCGGAACAGGTCCGTGGAAGCTTTACGAACAAGAAACCTGCGTCCTGACACGGGTTAGTGCCGTTGGGCTCGCCCCGAGGAACGCGGGATGTTTGTAGGGACGTGTGCTTGGGAAAGCCTGGCTGCAGGGAACAGCATCAAAGGAGGCGAAGAGCCCGACTCGAGCCATTTCTGTGGCATCAGGCCACAAAGCTGGGACTTGTCCCGTGGCTACAGGCACAGCTCAGAAACCCTTGATCCGCTCTGAAGCCAGGTTAGTGCATGTGGAAGGATGCAGAGCTCTCGGAGGAAGGGTCACGCAAACGCCCGACGTGAGCTTGAAAACCCACATCCCGCTTTTTGCCTCTTTCCCCAAACTGCTTCCAAATGGAAGTTTTGTAGAATGGCTTCCACGAGGTGCCAACACGCATCCCGGGGGAAGTCCTTTTCAGGAAGGCTGGTCTTTCATTGCTGTTGTTGATGCATGTAGTACATCTAATTCCTTCTAAGGGACTTAAAATATTACCCCTAGGTGTCTGTCTAGACTAGGATAACGGGCTTAGTTTTTTTCTTAATGGGCTAGTTAACGTGCTTTGGGACTACTTGGGTTTATGGACTGATATACCAGGGGGAGAGCAGCATATGGGCTGACTTTAATGTCTGTAGGAAGAATTAAACTTTAAAAAAAAAGTGGAAATTTTCATTACTGAGGTAAGCAAAACTAGCTTCTCCCCAGCCCCGCGTCCCAGTCAAGTTCCTCATGAACTGGGGACCCGGTGGGCAGCTCAGGCGTCGCGTTGGGCAGGAAGGAGAGGTTCCAGCAAGTACCCAGAGCCCATTTTGGTGTGTAAAACGTGTGTTTTAAAACACTCAGCGTCACCCTTTCTGTATGTGAACACAGACATCATTTTTAACCTCTTTGGAACTTCCCACCTTGATCGTGGTTCGTTGCTGAATTCAAAAAGCCCACCTTTTGTTAGTGCTTACTGGGATTTACAAGTAAATGTGTAGTAAATGTAGAGTAAATATATACATAGTAAATGTAGTAATCTCCTTTTACTGATGCTCTCAGCCAGGGAGGTGGTATGGGGCTGGGATGACGGTGTGTGCGTGTGGATGGTGGTGGGCAGCAGGGGTGATGGAGAAATCCGGTGGGAAAAGGCCGAATTTTCCTGTTTCCAGGAAAAATTGACACGCAAGAGCAGGAGGGCCATCTTCCTGCTTCCCATCCCAGCACCTCCTTTGCGCTCCCGTGTTATTCGGCAGAGCCACAGGGAAGGATAACAGCAAAGCGACCTCAAAAGCAGCGGTTCGGAAAGCCCGTGGAGCTTTACTGGAGCTTTACGTCCCCAGAATGGGGGGGGTCATGGTCGTGTGTCTCCAAATTAGAAAAACAATAAAAAAAAGCAAATGTTTCTCCATCTGCAGCCTCTGCTGAGGGCAAAACTCTTCACTCTGCCTTCCCTCTGCAGGGGCTTGCCTAGAGTAGGGATCCTCACGGCTAGCCTGGGTTACGAGCTGAGCCTGCCCACGGCAGACGTTGGAACCAGGTTAGTTAAAACACGGCTTCAAATACCTTTCACCTGCAGTTCTGAAGCCCTGAGGCCTTTTTCTGCCGGGTTTAAGCTTTAAGAGGAGAAAACGCTTCGAAAGTGGTAAGTAGCTTCCTCTTCGGTGCAGGTAAATCCAAGCCTGTAGGGCTCCTGAAGGCCGTTACAGGGTGAGTTGCTGTCTTTGTCCTTGCTGGGAGCCTTCTCGTGCCCGGCTTCAGCCCGTGATAGATTTGTCACTTAGGAGCCTCAGCGGTTCTGGGGGGATTTTGTACGGTTTGAGTTCTGTAGGTGCTAATTGGATATTTTGATTTGTTTGAGGGTTTTCTGTTTTAATTCTCTCGACTCTTGGCGAGGGAATTCTCCCAGCAAGTTTCAGGTGGGTCTGCTGACGGAATTATTTATGAAGCAATCTGCGGCAGGCTTGGCGTGCTGCACACAGAAGCGATGTGGTGGCTGCATCGCCGCGTTCTTGACTCAGATTTTCCAAAACATCAAAATAAAGTAGATCGTCTCCTATTCTTTCTTCATCAGACCAATAATCATCTCCAAAACAATGTCTCCTAGTTCTTCAGAACTTAATGGAAGCCCTCTGCTATCAGTAAGGCCTCGGGCTGTCCGAAATGTTCTCGTGTTAATGGACACTGCCTGACAGCACGTACGACAAAATACGGAGCTTTATTATGCATCGTCTGTGACTTGATTACTTTTGCTTTTAAAGACTCATGCAATCCCTCCCAGCGAAGGATCCGAACGAGCAAAAGGCTCTGTGGGCGAGTTCCTCGTGGAGCCACAGCCTTAAACATCTTCACGCCCTGCGAACACGGTTCGTGCAGCAGTTGAGTAAACGGAGCCCGCCTGGCCGTGTGTTTAACCTCCCGAGGCTTCGTCTTCTCAGGCCGTGGAGCATTTGGAAGCGGGGTGCCCAAGATCTTAACGCGAAGCAGTGGCAGAGCTGGCAACGGGACAAGGGCCGTGCCTCACTTCGTGCAGAAGAGCCCCTCGTCTCTCGGGCGCTATCGCAGCACGCGCCTCCCGTGTCACCTTGATGTCAGCCCTGGCGTGCACCGAGCCACTTCACGTAATACTCCTCATTTATCTTCCTGCCAGGAGTAGGAAGAGGCGATGTCCCCGACGAACAGAGAACAAGATTAACTTCAGGAAAAAGTCGTCGTTGCTCTGTCAGTGCCGACACCCTTGGATAAGCGGCGCTGGAGAAGTGGTGCGGTTGTGGCTGTTCTGGCTGCACTTGGCCCCTTTGCAAACATCCTCTACAGTTGCTCTGGCAAGGGATTACAAATTGGTGAGGGATTACAGGTTGGAACTGCAGGTGGGAATGAGGTCTGCTGTAGGGCAGGTGCAGCCTTGGAAGCAAAGCTCGTGTTTGTTCTGTTTTCCTGCCTGCTGTGCCTGCTGCAGAGGAGTCGCTCCCCTTGAGAGCGCTGCTCTGTACCAGCTCCTCTTCAGAAAATTTGTGCTCTTAAATACCCCATGCAAAATCCAAGGGGTGCTCGATTACCAGCACGACACACACTCGAGGCTGCTGTGAAGTGTGGCTTTGGGTTTACTTCTTCCTTGCAGACAGCCTGGAGGTTATTTGCATGCAAATATAGCATGAGTTAGTAATGCCAGAGAGAGAAAAACACATACGGGCTCGTGGAACGCGGTCGTCTTTGCTAGAAAGTGTCTTTTGAGTCTTCCATGAGACGGCAGCTGCTTGTCAGGTCTGTGCTGACAGAACTTTGAAGCACGCTTCAGTAATCTGTCTGCATTTCTTTGCTTCCCCTTGCTGTTTCCAACATGCTAAAAATCATCAAAACAGTGAAATACTGTCCCGCGGCTGCAGGAAGAGGGATGAGAATGTGTTCCCAGTATCCAATCATCTGCTTATTCTGCCTGTTCTTAAGAAAAGAATTTATTGAAGCAATTTATCCTGACTAAATGTGATATAAATCTGAGCACATGTATGTACATACCAGTCATATTCCGTAGTGAACGAGCAGCTAAATCTCTCTGTAAAGAATGAGTGAATCCTCTTGACATTTTGCAAGATCAAGTAAACTGAGGGTTTTGCAGCGTGTTAGTCCCCATTTTTTTTTAATAGAGCTGCTTGTTATGCTATCAGAAGGAGCTGGCAGGCAGCCTGAAACGCCGCTGGGTTTTTGTTTTGTTTTTCCTGCCTCTGTTTCGCTTCGGGTTATCAAAACCCCGAGAGTGACAGCTGATCCATTTCTTTAACTTCTCAGGCAGCTTTTATCCGCATCAGAAGCATGAACTTCGGGGTCTGCCTACCTCGCGTTTTTCTTGCTGGTGAAGGCAGCAACTGCTTAAGTGACAGTGGTAAGGACGGATCCCTGACCTGTGCTAATTAAAACAGCACAGCGTCGGCTGCCCTGCGAAATACAGCAGTCTCCCTCCGCGATAATTATGCTACGTGTTGCACAATAAGCTTTGTTTGTTGATGAAACAAATCCATCCCCAACCTCATCCCACGCGCCGGAGCTTAAACATCCGAGGGCGATGTAAAGTCTTCCAGCACCAGGCTGCTTCTGACAGCAAGGGGCATTGCAACTCTCCTTGAAAGCTCGGTGACTTGGCTGCTGCCTCGGTGCCACGGCTCTCACTTTGGAGCATCGTCATCGCTGACGGTTGCTGGCTGTGGTGTGGACTAGCAGAGGAATTGAGGTTTTGGGGTTTTTGGGGAGCAGGCTCTAAGCATGATGGCACAGCCTCCCCTTTTGGACCTCCTCACTGGCGTACCCGGCCCTTCAGTCGGTCTGTATCCCTGTACAGGAGTCTTACCCCTGCTGTGCTACACAGGCCGTAAAATAACTAGTAGTCTTTGAGCGGATGTGTCCTTCATGTCTGATCTGATTTCTGTTATTTTCTTACAGAAAAGGTATTAATTGGGTTACCTTCTGCTAGGACTCCGTCGTAAAGGCCCGAGCCCTGTCTCTTGACTCCGGCTTGCAGCTTTCTGCGGAGCTCACTGAAGGTTCAGATGCAATCCTTCTGGACCTCAAGTGCTGGTGATAAAATACGTGTCGAGAGTTTTCTGCTTCTGTTCTTTGCAGCATCAGGGAGTTGATCTGAGCAGAGGCTCGGTGTTACAGGAACATTTAACCTCCTCGCCTCTCCTTGGTAGAGGCTGCTTTTGCGTGTAGAACGTCCTCAGCTCCCTGGGCTTCTCTGTGCCTTCGGAGCAGGCGGTGGCAGCTGCTGGGTTACCTCCGGTAGGATGCAGCAGGTTCACCGAAGTGATTCTGCTTGGAAGAGATGCAGTCGGTTGTGGAAGGATGCAGGTGAGCTCCCTGCTTGTCTAGCAGCAGAAGCAACGGATGAGCACATCCATTTCTCAAGTTCCCAGTGGGAAGCTTGGGGGAAGTTCAGGATGGTGCGAACTCCTCTTTTTTCATGAGTTCTCACTGAGACCCATCTTGCTGGGTCACCTCAAGGCTGGCCTGCATCACGATTTAATCTTCTAGCGCTGGGCTGGTGGCACCCTCAAGTTCTGCCAGCCCCATCCCACCTCAGGGGGGGTTTCCTGGTGGGCTGCTGGGCTGTTTCTGGCCGTATTCGTTGCATTTATTGTGAAGTTTGCCCTGTGCTAGGGAGGTTTTGGCCGCTCGCCCGTTACATTTGTGAGAGGGCTATTTATCCTTTGTGAGTCCGTGTTTGCACAGGCCCTGGCTTTTTGCTTCATAAATCCAAACGCAGCCTGGTGTCGTGGACGTCTCTCCCTTTTGTGGGGAGAAGGGCTGGCAGCTCCTTGCTGGTAGCTTTTGGTTGTTGCTGGTTTGTGCCGTGGCTGAACCAGGGCTCGGGGTGGGGAATTCCACCTCGGGTAGCCACCCACTTCAGCTACGCGCATCGAAAAATAGCCTTTTTTATTCAGCCAAATTTATATTTGTGTCTTTTTTAAGAAAAGCCAAAGGGGGCTGTTCTCTGCAGCCCCTGCGCTCGCCCTGTGCCGTGAAGTCGCGTTCTTCGGACACTTTCTCATATAGCTCCTAAAAATAACAAGTCTCCCCACCCTCCCGCCGCCGCTCGGCGCGTGCGTGCATGCGTGCATTCATGGTTAGAAATGCAAAAGGCTGGCTAAAAGAGCCTGTGTCTCCGTGAATGCCTTCTGGCCGCGGTCTGGTTTCATTTCTGCTCTTGGCTGTAGCAGGCTGACATGCGTGGCTGGAGCCAAGCGCTGAACTTGGAGGAGGAGATGCTGGAAGCGACGCGAACAGCCAGAACGTGTTCGCACAGCAAACCCCCCGAAGAGATAGCATTTGGTTTATTACGGCTTTTTAAAATCCTGCTGTAAAAATATCAGTGGGTGGAGGGAACCATTATTTCTTGAATTTGAGGTGGTGGGGGTTACTTTATTTACTCTTCTTTTTTTTATTAATAAGAATAGCTTCACTTGTAGCATAATAGGACTGAGTGTTTTGTTATCCTTGGCTATAATCTGTGATAAACTACCCCTGCCACCAGCCTTGTAGTTTACCCACTAGGGAGCCAGATTATTGCCTTGTAAAACGGAGCACCACTCCTATAATCCCTTAATTAATTAAATGACAAATTTTAGCTCTCTCCCATTGAAAATATAACTTGTACGTAGAGAGGACTTGGATTTATTTGCTCGCTTCTTGCTTGTGCGTTTTTCTTTTTTTTTTTTCCTCCTGGAGATTGTCACTGTCTCTGCTCGTGTGTCCGTGCTTCCTACCCTCAATCCGAGGGGAGGGCGAAGCAGAAGCCTCAACACCCTCTGCCTGTGGTTATTGGGATGTTTTGTGCACATCTGCTGGGCTTGGGCACCTCTTTGTGAGAGATGAGCGTTGTCCCCGTCCTGCAGGGGAGGAAATACATAGAAATATGTAGACTGGACGAAGAAGAACTCGAGAGCAGCCCTTCGGAGAAGGACTTGGGGGTCCTGCTGGACGAGAAGCTGGACATGAGCCGGCATGTCCTGGGCTGCATTAAAAAAGGGGTGACCAGCAGGGAGAAGGAGGTGATTGTCCCCCTCTGCTCTGCTCTTGTGAGACCCCACCTGGAATGCTGCGTGCCGGCATGGGGCCCCCAGCACCAGAAGGATGTAAAGGTCTTGGAACAGGTCCAGAGGAGGACCACTGAGATGATCAGAGGGCTGGAGCACCTCTCCTGTGAGGAAATGTTGAGGGAATTGGGCTCGTTTAGCTTGGAGAAGAGAAGGCTCCGGGGAGACTTCATTGCGGCCTTCCAGTACATGAAGGGAGCGTCATTGCGGCCTATAGAAGGGAGCGTACAAACAGGATGGGGAACGCCTGTTTGCATGTGTTAATAGTGATAGGACAAGGGGGAATGGTTTTAAACTAAGATGGGGAGATTTAGGTTAGATATCAGGAGGAGGTTTTTCCCTCAGAGGGTCGTGAGGCACTGGAACGGGTTGTCCAGGGAGGTTGTGGATGCCCCATCCCTGGAGGCATTCAAAGCCAGGCTGGATGTGGCTCTGGGCAGCCTGCTCTGGTGGTTGGCAACCCTACCCAGAGCAGGGGGGTTAACTAGATCATCCTTAAGGTCCTTTTCAACCCAGGCCGTTCTATGATTCTATGAAACTGAGACGTGGAGAGCAGAAAGTGGCCGGGCCCTCCAGAGAGTCCCTGGTGGGGCCTTGGAGGGAGCCCAGGCGTGGACAAGTGCTCGTGTCCTGGCCGGTGGCCCGCGCTGTCGCACTGTCACGGTTCCCAATGAGCCCTTCCAGCCACGCTGCCTCTTCCACTTCGTACGTGAAAAATCAGCCAGGCCCTCCGAAGCCTGACTTAAACTCGGGTTGGATTAATTTCTCTTCCCTGATGGCGATCTAGGGCACAAGGAGATCCTCCTTCCCTGTGATTAATGACGGTCCTGCAGAGGGCTGCTTCTGCTCTTGAGATTTTTAATATTTTTTTTTTTTAGCTTATTTAACAATTTCCTCTTCTCTCCTTTCTCCCCAGCTTAGCTGAGCTGCATGAAATATGGGAGACGACAGGCCGTTTGTGTGCAATGCCCCCGGCTGCGGACAGGTACGTTTACAGTATACTTTATTGTGAATGTGTCGTTGTGAATCAAAGTGGCTGTTTTATCACTGAGGCAAAGAGTTTAAAGCCGGTGTTTTACGTGATCACTGGAGGTAATCAGATCAGAGGATTTGCAGTGTGTAAATCCAGGTTATGAGCAAGTGCAGGCACTCCAAAGTAATGAAAGCTGCCTGGCTCTGCGGCGTGTTGTTATTCTGTCGGTGTTTTCCCTGAGACCCACACAGCCCAGAGGAAACATGCTGATCTCCCGTTAATGTTTTCTGATAACGTTGCTCATCTTCTTTCAAGGCTGTTTAACCAAAGGACAGGCATTCGCTCTCTGTCAGGATGAGTTAGCTGCCGTGGCATATTCTGTAAAGCAGCTGGGAATGTGACAGTTGATGGTTCGTGTTATGCGAACCCCAAACTGCCCTGGACTATTTTGGGCTCGCCAAAAAAAAAGAAAAAGAAGAAAGACCCATTGTGAATTTTTTACTTCCACAGCCCACTTGCTGGGGTTGGCTACGGCCTTGCAAAACTTTTGCTGGCTTTCTTAGGGCAAATGATTATCCTTGAATGAATCACATCCCCTTTGCAGCAATAGGACCCTTCTTGTCAGCGTGCCTGCCAGGGAAGGCACCTTTTTGCTGGATTTTGATGAGATTAGTGCTTTACCAAAGCCCAGTTTGGGGTCTCTCAGTGGTGTAGCAGTTTGGTAGCTTTCCTGCCATAGTAACAGGAGGGACAGGGGGATTGTGCAACCACTGTTGGGGCTGTTTTAATGGGATTTATTAGGAACCGGGGCTTCTGTGGAGTCCAAGAAAAATTGGGTTGGTCTGTTCCGAAGCGTTTGGAGCTCTTATGGTGGAGGGAGAGGGGAATTGTGGGTTTTAATTAGATATTAAGCGGTCTGCACACACTCTGTTTTCCTGGCTGCAACCACTGGATGCCAGGTTGCCAAACTGTTGTGGCTGTGACGCATCTGGGAGGTCTGACCGATCCCAGGGTGGTACTCCTGTCCCCAGCGCGATTCTTTGGGGTATTTAATACTTCAGAGCCTCTTGTGGGTCTCTTAATTGGAATTAAAGATAATTCTGCATCCTCGGGGCATGTCTTCAGAGACCGCATGTGAATTCTGTGACGCATTTATTTTTATAGTGCAGAAATGGGTCAAAAACCTCATCTGCAAACTCCTGGGGACTGGGGATATTAAAAAAAAAATACACAGTTACGACTCCTTAGCATTTTGGTCATTCTGGCACTAGTCTCATCTGAAGCATTTTCCATCCACTTGCAGGTGATTTTTTTTTTTTTTTCATAAGCTGCTTTTTATCTTGAACTTCTTTGCCTGTGAAATTGTGCAAGTCATTTATAAAATGTATTAGCTGTATTTGAGCACTTAATGATGTGAGCACTTCAATCATACAACCTTAAAATCGGATTCAAACAAGCAATTAAGGCAAACAACAATGTATTTAAATTTAATCTCCCACAATCTCCCACAAATGACATATAAAGGTGGTTGCTTCCTCCTTTCGCTGTTCCAGACTGCTGCTTATGGGTAATTCTGACAATTCTTCATGTTAATATTGAAATGTTAGAATCCGGGTAATTCATACCGGTATGATTCATTGTGATCTAACCTGACCTCGTGCACAGTTTCCTAGAACGTCCTTCAATACCTGTTCAAACCAGAGCATGTATTAAATAATGATGATCCAAGCTTGATTTAAAATATTTCCAGTGATGGAAAATTCACCACAGCCCTCGGTTAAGTTGTTCTAATAGTTAATTGCTCTCTCTGGTAAGGAAAAATTATGCCTTATTTCCAGTCTGAACCTGTTCAGCTGCAGCTTCCAGGCTGTGGATCTTATTAATTTTTGTTTCTTAGACAGAAAACCCTTTCTATCAAATTTCTGATGTCTGTAGGTGTTTACTGACAGGTCAAGTCATCCCCTAACGGTCCTTGGGGCTAACTGATTCTTTTTTTTTTGTCCTTTATTCTCCACATCAGCTTCATGTTGAAGCTTTTTGGAGCCTTTACAAATTCTGCTCGCCACTAAACCGCAGTGGTAC
The DNA here is from genome assembly GCF_011077185.1 of Oxyura jamaicensis. NCBI lineage: Eukaryota > Metazoa > Chordata > Aves > Anseriformes > Anatidae > Oxyura > Oxyura jamaicensis. The sequence goes on along the minus strand of NC_048924.1, from coordinate 1,990,063 downwards.
CGGCTGGAAGGATGGTGGAAGGATCAGCCCAAATCAGTGCTCAGTGGGCAAGTGGAGTAAAATTGGATCCTCCAGATGAGCCGGACAGGGAAGTGCAGTTGGCTGCTTCAGATCTGGGTTTATTTTTAATATTCGATGTTGGGGGGATGATGGCTGCCAGCAGCTGTCTGCAGGGCTTGAGCTCTCGAGCACGTGCTGCATTGTTTCCCCAGCAGCTTGTGGTGCCTTTTGGCACTAAAACCTGACCCTCGGCAAGCTGCCGTGGATCACCCCATCAAAAATGGCTTATTCGTGTAGGCAGGTGTTAAAGTGAAGCCTTAGTAAGGGTCAGAGGTGGCTGCACCTCTTTCAGTTCGTTCCCTCGTTTCCTAAAGATTGAAGCAGAGGTATCAGGGGCAGTGAAATCCGTGGGATCCCAGCCTTCCTACGGGTGCTGAACGCCTCTGGCACCTGTGAGAGTCGGCAGGATGCAGAGTTTTGAGCTTTCTGGAAGGTAACTTGATTTTCACCCCAGCACACAAACGGTGTGTTATCACTGAAAGCACAGGAAGATGTTTCCCAGCCCAAAAAAGAGCCAGGCTGTGGCTGGCACTGGAGGAGACTTCCTTGCAGGTTTTTTTCTGATCCTTGAAGACCTTTGTGTGCATCTTGCGTAGGAAGAAAGCCCTTGGAAAGGGAGGTACTGTTGGCTGTTGAGCCTCTCTGCCTCTTCGGTCATCATTTTCGGAACGCTGCCTTGGCCACCACGGCTCCAATGCCTCTGTTGCATCCTCTTGTCTCTAAACCTTTGACCCGCTGGCATGTTTTGATCCCTGCAGATTCAGCTCTCTTGGGTATTTCCCTGTTTGAGGGGGGAAGTTTGTTTTCGGAGGGCTGCTCCCATTGCACAGGGAGTCCCCGTGTCCGGGCCACCGCGGTCCCGAGCAGGCTGCGGTGGGCTTCGGGCTTTTATGATCACCTGGGGAACGGGCACGGGGAAGCCACCGGTCCTTTTCCTCTCCCTAAAACCCGTGATCTGCCTCCTGCAAACGCTGCTTTGAGACGCACAGTACATGGCAGGTCACGGGAGAAGGGAGAGCAGAGCCAGGCTAATTGGAACAGGAGACTGCAGGCAATTACTGGGAAGCCAGTGGTGATTTTCCCGCTTGGGTTTAAAGGAAAAATAAATCTGTTGCTTCCCAGTGTCATTCCTTTGTATCGTTAGCTGGTTCTTCCCCTCTATAGCTAGCACCAGCCCTGTCTGCTGTGCTTTTTGCCTCTTTCCTGCTTTCCCTTTGTCCCTTCCCTGTAGAAAAAAGGCCACAAAGCGAATTTTTCAGGGAAGTGCGGAGGGGGGGGGGGTGGAAGGGGGAACGGCCACCAAAAATAGACGAGCAGGTCTCGCTGTGCCCTCCCGTATCGTCACAAGCAGTGGGCTTTCAGTGGGCACGTAAACATGTTTTGGTTGCTAGGTCTGTAACGGTGTTATTTTGGGATTCTGCATGCGATCGCTTCCCAACGGCGAGGCTGCTGCGACACAGCTGACTTCTAAATGCGCCGCATATACTGCTTTTAAAGAGGATTCTTCTCAAGGTCATTTATCCGGTTTCTGCTCCGAGAGGACAGCTGCCACGGTTTTCCCTGGCCCCCTTCCCCCTCGCCCCCTCTGAAGAGCTCTTCGAGGGGGCCGCGAGCCCCGCGCCGCTGCCTTGAAATGCCCGCGGGAGGCGTGGAGCTGTGCCCCGAGTCAGGCTTTCGTTGAACGCCTTGGGTGAAACTAATCTGGAGGCAGAGTGCGCGCTGCTAATCGTTAGCAAAATCTCCTAATCCCATTTAAAACACTCTGAGTGATGAAAGGCAGCCTTGGCGCAACCAAGCGCGAGCTGTAGAGCAAAGCGTTGCCGTTGAAGTTGAAAGGTATTAACGAAGTCTGTGTAACGATACAGCTCTGACTCATTAACACGGGGTAATTAAAGCTTCGGCCAGCCTGCCGAAGGCATCCAGAGCAAAGGTCTGGGAGGAAGGCAGGGGCTTCGGCGGGGCTCGTGCTGCTTCGTTGCTGTGATCTGGTGGCGGCAGGGGGAAGTCGCTCACCGCCTGGGTTTTGTTCCCTCCCTCGGAAAGCCTCGGAAAGGCTTTTGCTGTGCCTGGTCTGGGCAGGGAGAGCCGGCGCTGTGCGCGATGCAGGATGGACGTCCCTCTCCCACAGCTCCTGCTCCTCTCCTGAAGGCTTGGGCAGCGCTGGATGCGGGAGGTTTTATGAAGCATCGTAACAGAGGGCCGTCTTTATTAATAAAGATATTTTGCCCGCTCCTGGTGCCCAAACTAACGAAGGGCCCATAACCCTGAATATATTCTACTGGGAGCAAGACTCTGCGTGGCTCTTGCCTCCCCACTTGGTGCCATTCCCCTCTTTATAAGCGACACAAATCATCGCTCGGCTCCTAATTCCAGCACTACAGTTATCCAGGCCATTTCCTCAAACAATCGTTTGCTTTTTAAACCCCCCCTTAATTTAACAATTTATTCCCCTTAAACCCACGCCGCCGAGGTGATGCTCGTGCAGCGTCCGAGAAACGCAGAGCCCAGAACTTTCACGTGGCCAGAAAATGATTTTTCTTCTTTGTGGTTTATTGTATCCTCTTATCTTGTCATATAATAGAAATAATGTTTATGGCGGTGAGGCCTCAGCATCACTTGGCATTTAACCAACCTCAAAAGCAGTTTATTGCTTTGTATACTCTGCCGCCATGACCATTATCCCTTAAATCTCTATTGCTTCGTAATATACGAGGCAACAAATGGCTCCGGCGATTGGTTAAATGCGGAACTGAAGCTAAGGTGTGTTTTGGAGCTTGTTTAATCCAAACGAATATAGATTATCCCTTTCATACCAGGCCTGGTCTGGAGAGGGGGCACACAACGACCCTCGTCTCCCTCCGAGCAGCTTTCCAGCGGTGAGCGCTCCTTGTCGTGGTCCGAACTTTCGGGTGGCCTGGGACCTGCCTGGTTCCTGGGCTCGGAGGTTTGCCGAGGGGCTCGCAGCCTCCCCCCCGAGCCGAGGTTTGTGCCGGTGCCTCCTTATCCCAGCTCTGCTGCTAGGAGGAACGAGTCTTGTCCCTGTTCCTGCAGGTGTCTCGGTGGCTGAAGGTCTTCGGTGGAAGCAGATCAGCCAGGACAAGCTGGCGTGATAGGAAGAGGCAGAATAATGTAGCGGAGCGAGTAGGGAGGTGCGCAGAGCAGCCCGGAGGTGAGAGGGAGGCAGTGCCCATCTGCTTCACAGCAAAGCATCTTGCTCTTACGGCAGTCCCAAGGGGTGGGTTTGTTTCCGTCCTTCTCTTGTCCTTCCCCTTACGGCGTGAAGCAAGGTAAGAAAAGATTCCCTGCCTCGAAGGTGCCAGGAGCCACCGGTACTCGGAGGAGGAGATCCAGAGGGGTGTGTGAGCCCTGCTGGAGCTCGCTGCCGGGGCCACGCGTGCGCAGGGCACGGATGTGTTCGCTTGGAATAGGAGCACGTACGGAAAGAAATATCTGTGCATTGATTTAACAGCCTCCTCGGGGCCTGCCTCTTGAGACTCCGCTCACGAAGGGAAGGCAGACGAGCTGCGTGAGACACTCAGAGGGTTAAAATCGAGTCTTGGAGAAACTTCAGCCCAATTGGCTACCTGCTGTTAGAGCAAGCAGGAATTTAAACGGTGATTAAGCAGAGTTATGACACCCCGTCCTCCCATAGCAATTGTTACTGTCCTGGCACGGGAGCTGAGTGGGGCTAGCCTTGGCCATGGGCGCAGGGTGTTTTTCCTAAAGAATCCCGGCTCCTACCCCCCCCCCTCCCCGATTTAATGAGGTTGGAGCCGTTATGGCTTAGGAAATCGGAGCCTTATTAAGCAGGAGAACAGCTTCTGCGGAGCAGGGCGGCTGGTAGCAGTCACCAAAGCAGGACAAGGCTGGTGAGAGCTGGAAGCCAAGAGCAGGACTCACAAGCTCCCCGTCCAGGGCTCCGTGCCGTGACCGATGCCGGGTCTCTGCCCGAGTGAACCAAGCACCGCGATGCCATGGGGCACCCAGGGACCAAAACGAGGGGCTGGATCCTCCGGGAAGCAGTTCCCATCCGTCTGCGAGCCCTTGGAGGCGTTACAGAGACCTCCCCTGCGTGCCCGAAAGGGTCACAACCTGGCGGGGTTGAGCTGAGGCTGAGGCCCCTGTGAGCCAGCCAAATATTAAAATGAAAAAGTGGGGACGTTAACGATGGAGCCAGAATAAAATAAAAAAAATAATAGAATTCTCCAAGCTTTTTGTTATGCTTGGGCACAGATACCCCTTGTCTGCACTTAGCATGCGAAGGCACGTATATGTTGTGTCCCTACTGCACCCGAGTGATTTGAAGAGCTGAGCCATAAACCAGAGTTTCTCTTCTGGTTTTTAAATCCAAGGAAATGTCTGAGGCTCCGTGGCGAGGAATTCCTGTATGTGCCTGCCCGCTTCACATCTGCAGCTTTTTATTTGAAGCCGCCACAGCTGAAATAAAATTCTGCAGAGAAACATCTTGGTTAAAGGTCCTCCGTTATTTTCCAGCAGTGCAGGTTTCCCGAGTTAATTATTTATTTCCAATTAAGGCCTTCGCAGCTGCAGTACCTGTGCAGCGGGCACAAAATGGCAGATGCTGCACAAATCCCCGAGCGTTTACAGCACGTAATGGGTCCGTGGCGAAGTAGCGCTCGGTTGTAGTAACTCTTCAGGTCGTTAGCATCAAAAGAAGTGAATTAATTCTGAGTTGTGACTCGTGTGTTGTCGGCAGAGCGAAGTGCCACCTCCCACCTCTTGCTGAAGGTATTTTTGGAGGTGGGGAGGGGAAAGCTAATTTTGAATAATAATAAGCTGGAGAAGGCATCTGAAACCAGTAAACGTTTATTTTTTACACTCCTATAACTTAAAAACGGCCAAACCAATTTAAACCAAATTGGATAATAAAAAATATTGCTCCTAGGCTGAGCCCCTGTATGCCAAGTTCCAGCCTAGAATGAATTTTTATGACCAAATTATAAACCCCCTAGAAATGAAGGTTTAAAATGGAAATGTTGACAGACCTTTAACTACAAAAGCACTATAATAGAACTTCTTTTTTTTTATAAAATGGCCGTTTTAAAATATAATTAAGGCTTGAATATTATTTAATAGCAGCATTTCCTGTAAGTTAAGATCTTTTATCATTCCTCCGGCTGGGGTTCGCTGCCAGTTCTGCGGATGCCACTTCTGCTTTGCATTAGAGGCACGTGCGCGGCGCTGAAGCGACGCAGACACTTGTCTGTCAGATGGAAATGGCTCCGGACAGCTTTCCAAATCCCCCCCGTTTCGAAATAAGAGCCTGGATGCCGAAGGACTCGCCGGACCTTTGCGCAAACCCCGCGGCCGCGCAGCAAGCGTCCCGTAAAGCCCGTGCCAAAGAGCCAAAGAGCGATCATGTGAGGAGAGACGCCGTTTTCTTCGCAGGAAAACGCCTTCGCATCCCCTCCGGTTGGTTTGGCGTTCAGCACGAGCTGCCTTTTAGTGCTGTGGCCGCTTTGGTCCCCCCCAGCCCGTGCCCAAAGCCTCTCCGGGCAGCGGCCGCGCTGCGGAGAGAACAGATAACAAATCTGGAAGCCCGCCAACGAGCACCGCAGCACGGAGAGGCAGCCTTGCGGGGACGAGGAGGAAAGGCTTTTCTTTTGCAAGGGCTTTCTGCAGGCTTCTTCTCCCCTCCTGCAGCGCGGGCGCTGCCGCGGCTCCGCACCGCCGTCCTCCCCGATGCCCTTTCGGTGCCGGTGCTGGCCCGGTGCCACGGGGCAGCTGTCACCCCACCCAGCCCGGGCTTGGTTTTCATCCCTGCCCCCCCGCACCCACCCCCGCCTTTTCTTGGACTGGCTAATTCCTCTATTTTGCTGCCTTTCTTCCCCTCTGCACCCTCCCCACGGTATAAAAATAACCCCGGGCTGGTTGCTGCAGCGCCACGGCTGCAGGGAGCGTTGCAACACCCGCTTCCCGTCATGGCACATGGCAGGCTTCAAAGTGGCACCAGCCAGGGAAGAGAAACGGTTACTGCAGGGTGTCCTCCGCCTTCTCCCCCTGGATTTCTCCTTCCCTGCATCCTTTTTGCCTGCCAGCAAGCTCCTGGCTTCAGCCCTGCTGCCAACCCCCTTCTGGTGCAGCCCTTGCGATGCAGCGGTGGTGCCGAGGGCGGGAGGCAGAGCCCGTGAGATCCCCACCTTAATTTGCTGGGGCCATGTGTTTCGTGGGAGGCTTTTCTTGTTCGTTTAGGGAAGAAGACAACCGGCAGAAGGCACCTGGGGACGGGGAACATTTGCAGGGGAGCCCCCGGTGCGCTGCAGGCACGCTCGTGCTGCTCGCCCTTCCTCGCCGGAGCCCCGGGGCTCGCTCTGCAGCTGCAGCCACGTGCGAAGGGCTGGGTGGGCGAGGGCAGCTTTTCCCTCCTGCCCAGGGCTTGGAACATGGGTGCCTAAGGCCACCGGGGGAGGCGGCTGCTGGAAAGGGCATGCACTGCGGCAAAATTTATCTGGAAGCCGTCGGTGGATGTTTTCGTCTACCGCAGCGTCCTCCTGCGTGTGCAGCGCTAGGGGGGGACTGGCAAGAGCCTGTGGAAGGTGCACTGGAAGTGCTTGGTGAGGCTTTAGAGCGTATTTCTCTAAAAACCTCTCAAATCCAATTAAATATGGGTTTGTTTGTTTGTTTTTAAGGAATTGTTTTATCCATACGCAGAGGAGATAAGGAACTGAAACTTGCTTTAGTTCCTTTCTACTTCTGATTTTAGAAAATCGGCGCTGACCCTGGCCTCTCACGCTGGAAATGCAATGAGGTTTGGCAACAGCTTTCGCATTTCTTAGAGTTATCTCTTCTGGTGAACGCCTACTCTAAAAAAGAAAACAACAAAAAAGCTCGTAATAGGATTTCTTGGCCATATTGGCTGCTGTAGCAATTAAAATGAAGAAACAGCACCTCCGGATTCGAAGAAATAGCTGCGTGCTTTTCCCCTCGGCCGCCTCAGAGCTGCTGTGCTGAGGCTGCAGGCTGCCTAATAACGCCTTAAAATATGCAGCAGCCGGCGGTAACGCGGGTCCCGTCAAAGAAAAGGCTGGCGGAGGACGAGCCGTGCTGCCGAGCCATCCGCCGCCGCCGCGCCGGGCACGCTCGCCGCTCGCTTCGTTAGCCTACTTGCTCATTTGGGCATCAGCCGGGGTATATGAGGCGGCACACAAGCGGTATAGCTATCGCGTGTTGCGGTGGAAGAGCCGCTGATGGAGCTGATTGCCCTTTTGGAGCACCTCTCGTCCCAGAGGATCCTTCGAACCGCTCGCAAATCACAGCCGAAGCGCGCCCAGCGCCGAGCCGCGGCGCTGGGGTGCTTCGGTTCCAAAGGGAGCCCCCCCTGCCTGCCACAAAGGTGGGCGAGGGCTCGGGGGCAGCGGCAAAATCTTCTTTGGGGCTGCCCAAAACTTGATTTCACCTTGGGTGGGTGAGAGGAAGGGCGTCGAGCAGCTCCCAACCTGGTTTCCAGGGCAGGCAGGGCTGCCGAGCCCCCTGCTTCTCAACGGGCGACTTGAAAAGTCAGGGGAGTCATTACACAGAGAGAGGAACCGGGATATTCTCCCTCCCTCTCCTCATTCCTGTTTATTCATGTCTGACACACGTCCGTCTACATTCTATACAGACAAATATGCACGAAGCCTGGCTCGGAGCCCCCCTTTCTTGGGGCCACGGCAGAAATATCCGTGGGTCACAGCGTGGGAGAACGTCCCCCCGCTTGGAGAGCGGCCCCAGCGCAGCGCCCGAGGGTGCAGGTTCAGCGGGGTGCCCGCTCATCGCCAGCATTTTGGTGTTTCGGGGTGTTTTGGATATTTCGGAGCCGGCTTTCGGGTTCTCGCCCTTTCTCAAGGGTCCCCCGCGCAGAGCTGCTTGCAGCCCGTTGGGCTCCGGAGTTCCTCAGGTGCTGCCAGGTTTCTAACAATTGTCATTTCTTTTATTTCTTTTATATTTTTTATTTTCTCTGAGCCCCCTCCTTGCTGTTTGTTCCCAGATTACGAGGCGGTTTCCACTTGAAGCCGGGCTGGGGGGGTGGTGAAGGAGGAGGGAGGGTTTCCCCTTTCTTGGGAACACGATCGGGGCTGCAAAAAATACCCACAAAGGAGCGTGGCTGCGGGCTTGCCGGGAATGCTTTCTTCTCGTTTTGATTTAAGGGGCTTTCACAGCCGCGGAGTTTCTGCTCCGAACAAAATAATCTCAGCCCAGCCCTCACCTAGAGCTCTCGCCCTATATCAAAAATGCAAACGGCGTGTGCTGCTAGCGCGGGGCCGTAAATCCAGCCGGGCTCTTTTATTAACTCGAAATTAGACCGATCTGAAAACTTGCTCAGGAGGGGCAGAAAGCTGCCCGGGGCCGCGTGGTGGTGTTCAGAGGCTCGCTTCCAACCCGCCTGCTAATTCCTGAGGCTTAGGAGTGGGCGTGCGGACAGCTAACGCTCCCCAGCTCAATGCAGGCGGGTGCAGCACCCAGCTCCGACGACGGCCTTGCTCTGCCGCTAGATGCATTCAATCTCCAGTGCAGGAGTTTGCGGGATTTTCTGCAAGCCTCTTGCAGAAAATTCAGGGAAACTGTCGCTTAAGGATAAAAAAACAAAACAAAACACAAGTGGGGGGACTCGGCGAGAGTCTCCCGTCTCCTTCCCCAGCAAAAACGGTGCCGAGGAGCCAGCTTTGGGTCACGAGGGGAAAAAAGAGAGGCGTCTTTTCCCACCTCACACCCCACACGGAGTCAGTAGCACCCAACGAGCTGGTGACCTCTTTCCATTTCAATCCCTAAACAGCAGCAAGGAGCCGGGGGGGGGGGGGGGACAACACTTTTTTTTTCAGGAGCCTGCACCCCTGCCCGCTTCTCTGAGCCCAGCAAGACCCGACCGAGCCCTGCGGGAGCAGCGGCCGGAGCTGGCTCTCGGTACAAGGGGAGAAGAGGAAAGATTTCAGCCTCCGAGGATGCTCGCCGGGCCGGAGCCGGGCATTGTGCGGCGGCCGCTCCGCCCCTCTGCGGCTGACTGCGGCTTTCCGCCGCGGCTGCGGCTCGCCGCGATGCCGAGCAGGGGACGCCGCGTCCTCGTGCGCTTTGCGAGCCCCCGAGCCCGGCTGGAGAGCAGGGGTGGGATAGGAAAGCCCTAAGCAGTAATAATTATCTCGGGTTCTTTCCAGAGGTGCTTCACAGGAGGTCAGAGAACGGCAGCAGAGCTGATGGTAGGAGGGATTTCTAGGTAGGCTTTTTTATTTTTTAGGGTGTTTTTTTTTTTTTTTTGGCCAGCCCTTCTCTCCCCTCAGCGGCCGCTGCTTTGCTCGAGAACCGCAGAGACTCAGCTCTTCATCGAGGTGTGAAAGCTCACGACAAATACACATCCGTTTATTTCCAGCCACTCTTAATGCCGGGGGAAGCATTTGGAAGGGACCGCTGGGCCCGGGCAGCCGCCGCGGTGCGCTGCCGCTGGGGGCTGCGGTGCCGCAGCCGCACAAAGGACTGGCGCACGCACGTCGGGCGCGTTACAGGCAGGAAGAAAAAAGCACCTTTGGGGCTTTTTTTTTTTTGCCTAAACACGTGGCCAAGCCGCAGAAGCCCCCCGAAGGTGGCAAACGGGGATTTCGCTTCGGGAGATTCGCCCCTTCCTCGGGTTAGCGGGGCTGGTTGGGGGGGGATTGAGGCTGGATAAGCCCGGGCTAAGGCAGGTCCTGGGAGCTCTGGCAGAAATAAAGAGGTCCGTGGAGCACGAGAGGCTGGGCTGACGTTTGGTGACATCCCCGCCGTTCTTACAAGGTCCCCTGCAAATCTCCTGCGATGGTAAATCTCGGGAGGAGCGCGGCGGCGTGTTTATTTAACACCTGCTTAATGATGCAAGCTGAGAAGCTGCACCGCCACTTCCCGAGCACTCGCAGCAGCTGTTTAGCTCAAATAATTTTTTTTATATGCCGGATTAAAACAATAAAAACATTAAAGTCCTGAAATTCCCCCTGAGAGTAAACATCTAGACAATAAAGACTTGTGTGTGTAGGGGATGGGGTGGGAGAGTTCTGCAGCAGTGCCAAACAAGCAATAAATTAATCTCAGCAGTAAAGGCTGCTAAATGGAACCATTTCATAAAATGAAGTTCTCGCAAAACGTCGGAGCAGTCTGTCTTTGGGGCAGCTAAACGTTTTTTGGCTTCTGAACTTCTTCGGGTTATTCATAAGCGCTGGCTCGTGGCTGTGTGCGGTCCCCCCCGTTAGGCAGAGAAGCGGGGTTGGAGAACGGGCGAGGGGCTCAGGGTCGCAAGGACGATTGTCGGGAATTCAGAGCGTCACCTGTCGCTTTGGTCTGCTCGAACCCTCCTCGTGTGGGCTTCACACAGGGAGATGAGCGGCTCCGTCTCAGAAAAAAAAGGCTCCTTTACAAGAATAAATACTCAAAGGACCGGATCTGAAGCAATCCGAGCCAGAGGTACAAACGCGGAGCGGCCCATCCCACCAGTGCCTCTCTCCTGGGTATTTTTCTGGCTCTTATTTTGCTTTTTTGATGCGAGGCTCCTGCTTTCCCCGCCGCTGCTGCCACCCCAGCCACCTGCAGAGTCGCCGTGCGATGTGCCAGCGGGTCCTCGGCGCTGCCGAGGGTGCGGGTGCGAGCTCTTCGCTGCACGGCATCGCTGTCGGCATCCGAATTCTGGCCCTGCTAATTCACCTGCTCGCCTGGGATCAACCCGAGCCTGTGTCTCTGTGGCTGGGGGAGAGTTTTCCTGGTCACGCTTCAGGTTTTCAAAGCAGTTTGCGATCGCCGCGTTAGCCACTCTCCCTTTTAAGAGGCTTGTGCGATGTTCGCCATAAACCTCCAACATCGGCGAGCTTTAGAAGAAAACTTGGATGCATTTCGCTCCGACCGCGCGTGGAATTTTAGCAAGGGCAGCCCGTAACGGGGACGGAAGAACGGTTGGGACCCCGAGGATGCGAGCGAAGCGGTTCTGCGTATTGCTGCACCGCTGAACCAGCGCCCGGGTGGCACCCGGCAGGGCTGAGCTCTGCTGCCGGGGCTGGGAGGAGGCTGGAGATCAAACGGCGCGGGGAAACGCGGCTCGCGTTATGCTCGCCTCCATCCCTCCTGATTTTCCTTGCACTTAAGAGTTTCTCCATTTTTATTAAGGGCTGCAGGCGGGAAGTTATGTTAAAAGGGTTTGCCGTTAGCCAGGAGCAGCCAAGGAGGCAATTAGGAGCGAGCGAGAGCCCTGGGCCAGCGCGAATTGCAGCTGGGAAGCCCGCTGCAGACGCAGAGGGGCTTTTGCTGGGGGTTCGGTCAGGTCACCAAGCCCACCAGAGAGCCGGGAGCGTGCTGATGCTCTCCTCAAACGTAACCCTGGTGTGCACACAGCTGAAACCTCCCCGTCGTGAGCAGGCGGTGGGGAAGAACGTGAGCGGAGCGAGGAGATTTGCCTCCCCGTGAGCCTGCCCCGACTTGCCGGGGAAAGCTTGGCGCCTTCTGAAGGCAGGCACGGCGGCGCAGTGATCGCGGCCGATTTGGGGGAAGGATCCAGGTCCTTGGCGCAGGTGATCTCTGGGTGCGGGACGGAGGGGCGCAAAGAGCTGGAGTTCGACCCCTGTGCGACAGGCTGCTCCGAGAAACCATAAATCCCGGGAGAGAATAGGGTCACTGAGAACCTCATCAGGGTGGGAGCAGCAGCGCCGCGTTAATACGCCCGTAAATCTACCTGTTACGAGAAAACAGGTGGCTCTTCCGAGAGGCAAAAAGAGGCAAACGCCTGGATTTTTTTTCTTCTCTGCCGTCGGCCTTCCTCCTTCTTTAATTTCTGCCTCACCCCATCGCTTCTCGTGGCCCTTACAAAGTGAGGGACTCGGGGTTTTGTCCGTTTCTGGGAACGCAGCAGGAGCCGGGGGGGGGGGGGGGAGGTTGCCAAAAGCTGCGGGAGGAAGGTGCGAGGGATGCGCCGAGAAAGGCTGCGATCCCGTGCGCTGAGGTCGGGGCCGGGAAGCTTTTTGCGCCCTGATGGCGCTGCGGGAGGGGTTGGCCGCAGGGGAAATCATAGCCCAGGGTGGGAGCTGGGAGCTGGGGTGGTTTGGGGTGCTCCGAAGGGACGCGGGGCATCTAAAACACCCCAGCTGCTTCTCAGGGTGGCCGGGGATCCGCAGAACTGCATTTGGCTCCTGCTTTTTGTCCCTCTCCGCTCGAGGCTTCGTTAAGCCGTGCTCCGGTTGTGTGGATCCGCTCCTCCTCGTAGCTGCTTCCTCCTAGCTAGGAGTTGCTAATATTAACGGGGAAATAGGCTAATGTGCTAATATTAAAGGGGAAAAAAAAGCAACGAGCCTCTGTGTCCGTTTAGCGTGATGCCCTCTCCAAACCGGTGCTGTTAGAGGTTCCCCGTGAGAAGTTCTAGCTCAGGTCCACAAAAAAAAAAAAAAAAGACACAACCCACAAACCCAGCACCCTGTTTTCTTGCCCTAAAAGCCTAAGGAGAGGCTCGCACAGCATGAATGGGTGGGCGCCCACCCAGGCCTGCGAATGAATTGAAGGAAGCCAACCTGCCAGCACGTTGAAACCCTGAATGGGGACCACGGCATCCTTCTTCTAATTGCGGTGGTGCTCAAAGGTCAAGGCTGAGTCACGGCGACTCCTTCAAGCTGCGGCGCACGGGCACAATGAGAGCTTTTTTTTTTTTTTTTTCCCACTGGAGCTAACTCTTTGTTTTTAGGATCAGCTTTCTTGTAGCACCGGGACAATGGCGCGGCGGAGGGGATCCGCGCTAGCGAGGCGTCTTCCGAGGGGACAATGGCCGAACCTCTCCGATGAGCCTCAGCCCAGCGGGCTCCCTCCTGACAATTCCCAATTTGCTTCCCAAATTAACGTCAGGGGATCGGATTGGAGCTGCGGCACCGGCTGTCCCGGAGCGGTAAATGGGGTTTTCCATCCATGGGAGCCCCCTGTCCGAGGCCCGCTCCCCTGGCACGGCTTGCCCTTGTGCTCCTCCAAGGGTAAGTCCAGGGAGGGCGACGGCGCCGTGCCGGGGCGCGCAGCTCCCCGCAGAGGTGCCCGGGCTGCTCCTCGCTCCCACCCACGTGCCTCGAGTGTCTTTGGCGAGATGCTCGTCCCGGTTTCATCTCGCTCCTGCTGGCTCATTTCCCTCCGACCGCATTTTTGGGTTCCCTCTCACCGCATTTTCGAGCTCCCCTCCCGGCACCGACAGCGCCGCCGGTGGGGGCGAGCGGCGCAGGGTCCCCGCCAGGTGCGAGCTGCACGGGGCTCCCCGTTGTCACCCAGGGCTCGGGGGCTCGGTTTCCAACGAGGCCGAGCCCGTAGCTGAAATGTGCGGCTTGGCAGCGAGCGGGGAAGCCGGAGCGACTCGTACCGTGGAGCTGCATGTGCTGCGGCACCTGCTGCCAAAACCTCTCCGAGCCCCTGCCTCATTGACAGCCTTGGCCCCTGTCCAGAGCCTGTTTAAGAGCCCCGTGCAGCCTCCCAGAGCACAAATCCTCAGCCCTGTAGACAAATTAATCGACTCCAGTTCGGATTTAATTATTTTTGCGCATGCATTCTCGTTTCTCGGGGTATGCGGAGAAGGAGTTTCCTGTTATTCTTTTCTTTTCACTCTATAAATTATCTCTGGCCTGCGTGCATCGTGCGGGGCTTGCTGCTGATGCTGTTTGTTTGCTGAGAACCAGTCTTTGCTCCCAAATTATTCATTCAGGAGCTGGGGAGCGTTCGAGGCAGGAAGGGTGACTCACTTGGTAAACAGCAGAGGCTTGCAGGGGAAGGCAGGAGCCCAGATTGGGTTTCTGTGGTAGATCTGAAGGCTTGGGAGGGGATGGGGGGGGGATTTTTTTTTCCTTTTTTCACCCTTTCTTCCCCTTTCTTCTCTACCACCAGCACCGGGGGTTCGTGATTCTTCCTCCGGATCGCGGGAGGGCAGAGCCCCGTGATTTACACGGCACCCCTTTCCCCCCTCAACGCCCCCCAGCTCCCCGAACCCCTCAGCCCCGCGGCCGGGCAGGGCAGGAATTCTGCGTGGCCGAACGCCCGCGCTCCTTGCCCCTTTTCCCTGGTCCGTGGCCCCCGGCTCTTGCGATAGCAAGAAACGCCGAGCTCCCTAACGAATCCCCGCCTGAAATACGGCCGGGGGAGCGCAGCCGTAATTGCCTTTGTTAATATATATTTTTTTTTTCCTGCAGTGCTTCTCGCACGGCTCCTGGTGCTTGCGTGCGCGCTCGGCTTCCTCTCCTAACGCCCTCGTGAAGTATGGTGCCTTTTTTCCCTTTTTATTTGCTCTGTCTGGTAGGTAGGGGGAGAATTGATGGCTTGCCCAAGGTCACACTGAAAACCTGTGGTGCTGCTGGGATTCGAGCCGGGGACGTAAGAATGATTCACGTCCACGCTGGAGCTATCTGGGGGATCCCATGGGGCAGGCGCACATCCGCAGGCACAGGCTGCGGAGCCGCTGACGCTCGGCAACTCCACCCCCTCGCTCACCTCCCTTAATTACCGCTGGGCCTCTCCTCTTAAGTTATGTGGCAGCGGTAATTAATACGTGGGTTTTAATAACCTTCACTGGCGGCGAGACGAGGCTAAGAACGCTCCACCGTGTGGAAGGAAACAACCAGTGCATCGCCGCAGGCTTTGTGCTGACGGCTCCGTCCACGCCAGCACCGCGCGAGGGGAGCAGAAGGGTGGCGGTGGTTGTGAAAACGCCGCCTGCTCCCACGTAGCCCGGACCCGTCGGAGGTTTGGGAGCCCGACCCGCCTGGGATCGCGTGCCGGGCTTCGGGCTGCGATCCCGGGGGGGAGCTGAGCACCGGGGGCTGCTCGTCTGCACGCCGGGTGTGCTGTGGGCGAAGCAGCCCGGCTGCTCCTCTGCCTTTTTCCACATAGAGCCCTTTTGAAAAAGGGGAAGAGAGGTTGGTTCTCCGGTCCTTCGGGGCCTTATCAAGAAATCCCTTGGGTTTTCTTTGGCTTGGATTCGACAGCCAAAGCTCCCGGCGTCCGAGCCGGGACGTTTATCCCCGTTATCCCGCCGGGATCGATGCCGTCCCAGCACGTAGCTCCCGGCCGTTCAGAAGGGCTGAGGGTGGTTTTGTCTGTGCCCAGACGTGATGCTGAGCTCCGGCGTGCTGGCGGCGAAGGAGGAGCTGTGCGTGCCCCAGGAGACTTGGTTAAAAAAAAAAAAGAAAAGTTGAATGCGGAGTTTATTAAAGAATTTGCCCCGTGTGTCCTTGGCCGAATGCTTCCCTCCTCGCCGCTACGTGGTGTGCTGTAGGCCAGATGGTTGCTGCCTTCCCCCCTGCTGAAACACCTGCATTTCAGCGGAGGGGCATGTGTATGAGAAGCCCTCTGGGAGAAGCGAAGCTATAGAAATGTAAATTAAATTATTTACCTACTCCCAGTTAAATGCTCTGCCCTTCTGGCCAAGGAGGGACGGGGATGGGACGGGCTCCAGAACCTGCTTAACTCTTTGTTTAAATCTCAGGGAACTTGGGGGGAGCCACCTGAGCAGCTAATTGCCGGGGATTTGGGAGGAGCAGCGTGCCGAACCCATAAAATCCCCTCCCTCCAGCCTGCTCCCTGCTGCACTGCGAAACGGCGGCTCGTCTCGGGGACCCCGTCGCGTGTTGTCACCGTGTCCTGGCCGCCCTGGGGGCCCTCTGCTCGCTGCAGGTGGGAGAAGTGCACGAGGGGAGGCTGGGCGCCGCCGCGTGCTCCCAGCCTCTCCTCCCCACGCAAGCGCTGGCGGGGCAGACGAGCCGGCGCAGAGGAGGTGCTGCTGCGCAGCTCCCATCTGTGACCACTGGCCAAAACACAAAACGAGCCCCCCCCCCCCCCCCAAAAAAAAAAAATATAACTCTGAAATCACACGGTTCTCTCTCCAGAAGAAAAAGAAGGCATCTTTGTTGTGGTTTGCACAATGCTAATCCCAGCAAAGCGCCTGTTAAAGGCTGCGCTGGTGGTTTGGACGGGGCTTCCTAACACCAGCACCCTGTGAACAGGCTGGACTTGCTGATTATTATTCTTTTTTTTCTTCTTTTTTTTTTAAAAAAAAAAACAACAAGGGAAGGAACGTGAATTAATCATGGGGCAGGATGTAAGCAGATTTTTAAAGCAAAAGGCATAGCCACATGGGTCCCTGGAGCTGCCAGAGCCAAAAATAACATTGCAAGGTTTAATCTCGACGCAGTTTTAGTGGGGGGAGAGGGGGAACAGCAGGGGGATCTTGCCCCAAATGCATCCCAGCCTGCTCCTTTCCGAGGTGCTTGAGCTGGCTGTGGCCTTTTTGATTTTTGACAGAAATAACCTTTTCCTGCTGCCTTTTGGGAAGGGCACCAAAAGGGGTGCTTAAAGCCTGGACATTGCGAAGCCGGGCATCCCGCTGCGATGCCAGAGCCGGCCGTACCGGGGGAGAGAGGCAAGGGGCTGAGCTGACATTCCCCGGCCCGTGGGGCCGTGGAGATGAGCCCTTGCCCCCCTTTTAGGCTTTCCTTCCTCTCCTGCACGAACCAGGGTGCCGAGACCTTGGCTGGGGGGGGCTCTAAGCACTGAAGCACCGTGGCCGAGCCGCGGGGCGCCGCGAAGGATCCGCTCCCCTCCTGCCGAAAAGGCTTTGTGCTGGGCAGGGCTCCCTGCGGATACAGGGACGTGCCGTGTGCGACCTCGGGTTTTGTTCTCCATCGCTCGTAAACCTTCGCTCTTCTTTTCATTTGGCCTCGGCTCGCCGAGGTGCTGTCTCTTCCCTCCTCTAGCGGAAGGATGCCGCCACTGAAGCCAGCTCTCCCGGCGCGCTCGGCAGCCGAAGGTGCCGACAGAGCACCCTCGGCTGCCTTTGGGACCGTGGCACCAGCTTTTCCCATGGGAGCAGGCGGGCTCCGAGCCCTTTAGGGGCAAACCCTCCGCTGGCGGTACGAGCAAAGGGAAAACGGGGCCGAAATCTCAGCATGCTGTCCCTCCGAAGCGTATAAAATGAAAGCGTGGCTTCACTCTCGCCGCATTCTTCCGAACCAACAAGTCTTCGCCGTGTCACCGCCGCCGTCTCGTGCCACCTCCTCTCCTCTGGAAACGGGCCCAGCTGGGGATTCACGGGGCAGATAATTGTAATGGTCCCCCCCGGCCTCTAAAACCCATGAATCACTCCGGTAGCCGGGCACTTTACGCGCATTAGCGAATTAATCCTTGCAGCCTCGGCGCAAGGGGAGGGAGGGAATTAGCGTGGTCATTGCTCAGCTGGGAAATGGAGGGGATGGAGCCCGGATCTCGCATGGGAACCAGAGGGGGGTCACATCACTCAGAGCCGGCACCGCTCACCTTTGGGCACCCGGCCCTCGGGGACGCCCGTGACCCTGCATTAGTTACCTCTGCGGCTGGGCCGGGCGCCCGTGGGTCACCCGTGGGTACCCCTTGCCCCCCGAGGTGGTGCTTGGAGGGCAGCGCAGACCCCGAGACACCCCCCCAGCCCCCTTGTCGTGGGATGCTCACACCACGATAGCCGAGCTGGGCTTTGGGAGCCGCACCCGGGGTGGCTCCTTTTGGAGGTCGGTGCCTTTTTGCTCAGCTCAGCCAGCGCCATCGCTTCCCTCCAGCGCCGCGCCTGCAGGGCACGTGCCATCTCCTTTTGTCTCCCGTCCTATCCAGGTGTCTCAGCCACGCTGCGGGCGGAATAACGCTGCTGTGCCGGGGGTCGGAGCAGCGTTTGGAGCCTGATGCGGCCAGGTTTGGCTCCCCACCCCTCCCAGGTCCCACGGCTTGCGCTCTCTGCAAGGTGAAGCCTCCTTTTCCCAAGCGTGCGCCCGGGGAACGCTCTGTGCCGCCGCAGCCCGCGCCCCGTCCGTGTTAAAGCTGAATTTCGGCCAGCTGGCTGGCTCAGCACCGCAGCCCCTGGTCGTGTTCTCCGAAAACGACTGTCAAGGTTAAAAAAACAGGCACGCAGCTCGCGCGCCGTGGCTGCCGCCAGCGAGCACCTGGGCCGCTGGGCTCGGTGCAGTGGGTTCAGCACCCTCAAACCCTCCCTTTGCGTGGGATTCGTCCCGCATGGGATGCATCCAGCTCCGGTTTTGCCTCTGGCCCAGGGGAGCTCAGCTCTCGGGGGGCTTTCTGTGCCGGGCTGGAGCCCGTGCTGCGTCTCTAGCCTGTGTCCGGGGACAAACCGTGCCCCGTTTGGATGCGGTCGGACGCTTTACGAATGCAGAAGCGAGGAGCAACCCTAAGCAACCCCTTGTTTTTCATGTCCCGCTTCTTAAATCGATGGAAAATGTTTCTGCCTGAAGATCCAGGCTTCAGCCTGCTGCGTTTATTCTCTGGCTCTCGTTCTAGCAGAGATGGCACGTCGGTCCAGCTGGAAGTATTGTGCCCTATTAAATAAAGATTTTTAAATGAGCACGCTTATTCATCGAGCTGTCACAGCCTGTTGAGTAAAGAATGCAGACTGTCCAGCCTTAATCTGCCTCAAATCTGTTCTCTCCAAAAAGCTGGGGCTGTCTCTTGGGTAAATAAACTCAGCCCCGTGTTTACCCAAACCCCCAAATGCCATCGGTGCGCTCCAGCCCTCGCACCGAAGGCAGCGAGGAAGCTCCCAGAGCCGTGGCAGGGGGAGAGGAGAGCTGAAACGGGGGCTGTGCGCGGCGCTTAAAGCAGATTTTACGCCGCCGCCGCTCGCGGGGTCGCTGCTTTTGGGGCCGATGCACGCCACGGAGGCGGCCGCGGCATCCTCGGCTCCGCGCGGCTGTCCCTCGCCCCAAAGAGTTTACAGCCTACATCTTCTTAATTCAGACACCCGCAAACTAGCAGGCTGAAATAACGCTGCTGTATGTCAGCTGCTGATGGAAGGAGATTAAATATTAAAGCCGGTGCTGTGGCTTTAACTCATTCGCCCTTTTTTTTCTTTTTCTTTTTTTTTTTTTTTTTCCCCCCTACCCCCCCTCCTCCTTTCCCCCGCTCTCCCCCCTGCTTTCTTCTCCGTGTAAAATGACATGATTTAGAACTGAAGTGCCAGACTCAGCCTCTAGGTTTCGGCGTTTGGAAATGCATGTAGAAAGATATATTGTGTCTGTGAGCATTTCTGTGCAGAGAAAGAGAGAGCGCCGCAGCTAGTAAGACCACATAAAGATGTTAAATAGAGCTGTAACGCGCGCCGAAAGCAGCAAAAGTGCCCTAGAAAAAAAATAAAATAAAAAAAAAAAATCCTGCGCGGAGCAAAATGAAAGATTAAAATAAATTCAGCGGCACCAACGCTGCCAAGTCCGGGCTGAAACGTGCCCCTTGCTGGAGCCAGGGCTGCTGGGGAGGACTTGTGGGGGGGGAAATGTGGCCCTCTTCACCCCCTCCTCGCCCTGAAAATCCAATTTCTTTACCTAGCACAAACCCAAATGGGGGAATTGGGGGTTTTTTTTTTTTTTCTTCCCCCCCCCCCCCCCCGTGTCTGCGTGTTGAGCATTTGGAGCCGCCTGCCTGCTCAATATTCATCGGGAACCGGCTGCTCCTCCGTCCTCGCAAAAAAAAAAATCCCGATTTATTCTCAAACATTTACCGTAACCCACCCATTTTCCTCCGATAACGGCTCGTCAGCGCGTCGAGCCGGGGCTGGCAGCCGGCGCTTTTGGGGCCAAAAGTGTGGCAAAGTGCCGGTGCCAACCCTTCCTCCCCGCGTCCCCCCCTTTCCGCCAGCGCTTTGTGGCGCGGCGCAAAACGAGGCCGCAGATTTGGGCTCCCTTGGCGAAACGGCGGCGGCGGCTTCCAAATCCCACCCCGGGGCTGCGCTTCGCTCGCCTCCCCTCCTTTGTTCGGCCACGCTTCGGCGTGGCGGAGATTTGTGGCGCCGGCTGGAAGCGAGTCACGTCGGGGCTGGGAGCTGGGGCCGAGGTTTTGCTGAAGCTTGCGGGAGCGTGGAGGAAAGAAACCCGGCAGAAGCGTCTCTGCGGGTCTTCAGCAAAACCGTTGGGAAGGGGGGTTTGAGGTTTAGCTGCAGAGCAGACAGGGGAGCGGCGACCAGGAAAGCCCCCGCGTGCGCACCCCGGGGTGAAGCAGGCAAAAACCTCGGTGTTGAGCCGCCCGCAAGGGTGTAAAAGCTCTGAGCTCTTTTAAGTCGAGCCCCGGTTACGGGTCACCGTCAGAAGCCTTAGGGACCTGTCTGCTGTACCACATTTTAAGGCTGCTTGGCAGAAGGAGCCTGTGCCCAAGGGGAAGGCGGGTGGGATGCGCGCGGAGGCGCCCGATGCGTCGGCGGGGCCGCCCCTCGCCGCTGCTGGCACAAGGCAGCTCTGCTCGAGCAAAAAAAATCGAGTCCTAAATAGGCGTCGGGAGGAGGGGGCGAAGCGCTCGAGCTCGTTCACCCAAACAGGTGGCTTTGGGGGGGTGCGAGGGGAAAAAAAAAAAAGGGGAAAGGGCGGAAATCCTTCGCCGCAGCAGCAGCTCTTTCTAGAAACAAGGAAAAAAAAAAAAAAGAAATATGGGCAGCCCGCTGCTGCACGGCTGCCGGCTGCGTAAAAATCCTGCAGCACGGCCCGCGCGGTGCCCTCCGCCTCGCGCTTTGTCGCAGTCTGTTAGGAGAGGCGCAATCCATCCTCGGCTCTTGATTATTATTTGCTTTAACTCTGTCCTTGCCTCCCTCTCCCCTGCTCCCTCCGCCTCGCGCGGCGCAGAGCAGCCCCGCGCCAGGCGACGCTGATGGCAGCGAGCCCTTTTGTCTGCCTTTCGGCCCCGCGGGGTTCCCAAAAGCACGGCCCAAAAGCGGGGTTTTTTAGCCCAGAATCCTGCCGCAGGTGGAATTTCAGGCGGCGTTTTTATGGCACGCCAAGGGCACCCCCCACCCCCTTCCAGGCACGGCACCGCCACCAAGGGCCGGGTCCGTCCCGTGCCGTAAAGCCCCGGGGCTGAACGGCCTCCCTGGTGCCAGCTCTGCTGGAAAAAAAACAAAGCTGACCGACCCCTAATTCCCCTAATTTGTCCCTAATTCATCCCTCCATCAGCCAGCAAGCGAGCGGCACGTTTCGCCGAGCGGCGTGGCGGCGAAACCGTTTGCATTTCCGAGCTCGGCTGCAGCCACCGGCGCAGCCCCGCCGCTTAAAAAAAAAATCAAAAACACAACAAAAAACAAAAAAAAGGATTATCCAAAATATTCGTCCCCCCTCCGCCAGAAGGCCGCCTAATGGCTTTTGGGTTCCCAGCCCTGTGTTCACACCCCGCTCCTCCAACAATCTGTCCCGCTCTGGTTTTGCTTAACGCTCGGCAGCGATTGTGTTACAGTCGCTCTCCGGGCGGCTCCCCCCGCCCCCCACCCCCCCCCCCCCCCCCGGGTCCCCGGCGGGCGGGGGGGGGGACCGTAAAACCCAAAATGCATTTATTCACCATTTTCTAAATTGTTTCATTTCAGAGGTTTACAAACGAGGACCACCTGGCGGTTCATAAACACAAGCATGAGATGACATTGAAATTCGGCCCTGCTCGAACCGACTCAGTCATCATAGCAGGTATGCGGCGCTCAATCCAGGCCAACTCGGAAAATGGTGCACATTAATATAGCATGACTGCAAGATTAATACCGGGGACCAGATGCACTGAAAAACGTCCCTACCTCCCATAAAAAGCTCTTGTGATCTGCATTTAATCAGGAGGAAAGGAAAGCCAGAGGCTTCCAAGTTTCTTTTTTTTTTTTTTTTTCTTTATTTTATGGTGGTATCAGGTTTTGTTGGGGGGTTTTTTGTTTGCCTTTTTATTTTTTTTTACCTTTTTATTTTTTTTTCCTTTTTTTTTTTTTTTTCTTTTTTTTTTTTTTTTTTATGTTCTCATCCTTTTTATTAAGCCTGGAAGATTTATGGACAAAAAGGCCTTTCACGTTGCTGCGTGCGCTTTGAGGACGATGAACCAAATCTGACAAACCCGGCTTCCTCCCCTCAGCCCAGGTGTCAGTTTCCTTGAGCTTTTGGGCCAGCAGTTAATAAATTAAAACGCCGCCGAGCGCTCCGGCTACTGCTGAGAGCACCTTTGCAGAGCCCAACCGAGGCGCTCTGGCAGCGTGCGGTCAATGCAGCCTTTATAAAATTGGGGGGAGAAAAAAAAAAAAAAGGGTATTGTCTGGCAGCGGATCACTGCCACTTGCAGACCCCCTCCGGCCCTGTCGGGCTCCTCTTTCGGGCTCAGTAAATGGAGCAGGGTTTGTGTGTCCCCCCCCCCCGGTGAAGGGAGACGTCGTTTTGAGTGGGATTGGGCTAACGGGAGTTGATGGGGAAAATTTGGGGGTACGGGTTTGAAGAGTCCTTATTGGGTTCCTGAAGAGGAGCTTTGCTTCAGTTCGCCCCTGTCTCGGTAGGCCGGGGGGGGGGGGTTCCCGGGGGGGTGGGTTCCCTTCTGCTTGCTAAACCCGGGTGGGAGCTGGCCGGGAGGCTGCGAGCCGAGGGGGTTCACAGCCCTGTCTCCCCCCGAAGCCCACCATTAAAAGCCCTCAGCTTTGCTTCTCCTGGGTGCAAACCCTTAAGGGTAAAACCCTTGGGGGGGGGGGAGTTGAAACTGGGGGGGGGGGGTTTAGCACACGGAACAGCGGCGAGGGCTGACGGAGACACCCCGACCCCAGCAGAGCTTTTCGTGGCTGATGCTCAGTGGGTTGCTCCAGGGTGAATCACAACAAAAAGAAACCCCACCACCTATTTAGCTGTGGTCAGCACGAGCCCAGCCCATTTCACACGAGCATCCCTCCTGTTGCAGAGCCACCGTTTTGTCCCTGGGTTTTCTCCTTCTCCTCCTCCCTCCTGCTCTGCGCTGAGCCCAGGGCAGCGTTTCGGCGTCCCTTGAGCTGAAGGGAGCCGTAAAGGATCCGTCCCCCTCCGCCCGTTACAGAGGGTGATTTGGGGGGGGGCACGTGCACTTCTGGGGTGCTGAGCTGCTGCAGTTCCCGGCGGTAGGAGCGGGACACGGGCAGGACGAGGGAGGTGACGCTGCTTCATCCTGGAGACTTCTCGGACATCGCCGAACGGGGAACGGCCCGAAAAGAGCCGCGAAAAAAAGCCCTGGAAAAGCAGCCTCCCGCCGAGAGCTCCGGTTGACAAAGTTCCGTAGCTTAATGAAGAGAGATCTGGGGGGGGGAAGCTCAGAGGAGGCCTGGGCTTTATTACACCGAGCAGGCAGGGGTTGAAGTCAGGATGGGAACAAAACCCGCTTTGGCGAAGCGATCGCCGAAGGCTGCGGGGGGCTCCGCCGCTGGCCGGTGTGGCAGCAGACGGGAGGTTTTCTGCGGCTCGAGCGTGGCCGCTGCCCTCAGCCGGTGCCGAGCAGCCCAATTTTCAGGCAGGGAGGTCAGGGGGGAGCCATCCCAGGGATCCCCTTTGTGCTCACAAACGTGCCGAGTCTTCGGCCAGCCGGCTCCTGCCGTACCCGGGCTCCCGACCTCACGTCCCGCGGCAGCGCCGGGAGCCTCCTGCCTGCTTCACGGCCTGGGAGATGGCCAGAGGGATCAGGGCTCGTCGTGTTAATACGCGGGAATACGGCCCCGCGGGAACTGCTCTGGGCAGCGGTGATGGTGATCAGCACTCCCGTGTCCACCCCGGGATGCGCGTTGGTGCGCCGCGGGGCCGCTCCGTTTGGCCGCTTCTCCTCCGATCCCTCCGTGTTTTAAAGGTCTGCCCCTTCAGGGAGACCAAACCCCGCTATTTTCCCTTCCATTTCAGCCCAGAATGGGCAAAACCCCGGGGCGGGAGGGACGGGGCAGCACCCGGGCAGGAATCCCACCGAAATCGCTGCACGCCGCTCGCCGCAGTGATTGACTTCCCAGCACCATTTACCAGCGAAACAAAATCAACAAGAAATTCTTTTCCTCTTCCCGAGTTGTCCCTTGCTTTGCAAACACGACACACACCTTAGCAGAAAAGCGGCCAGGCTTCTGCAAAGCAGGGGCCACGCATTTCAGGCGTCCCCGGAGAGGATGAAGGGGGTTCGGGGGGGTTTTCTGTCCCCTCCCTGACCTCCTCTCCGTGTTGCCGCCCCAACAGATCAGACCCCGACCCCGACTCGGTTCCTGAAGAACTGCGAAGAGGTGGGACTCTTCAACGAGCTGGCCAGCTCCTTCGAGCACGAGTTCAAGAAAGCCGCCGAGGATGACGAGAAAAAGGCAAGAGGCGAAGGCGGCCACCGCGGCCCTAAAAGCGAGCCGGGCGGTATTTTGGGGCTGGGGGGATGGAGCTGCTCTGGTGGGAGGCGCATGGCGCAGCACGGTCTCGGATTTATTGTGCTGGCTCACGGTGGGACTTTATTTTTTTAGCTCGGGTGGCTTTGGCTGGCAGGCCTGCAACGCGAGGCCCGCTTAGAGCGGGTTTGAAGGGTTTATTATTCCTTCGGCTTTTTCACTTCCAAAAAAAAAA